>NW_009258727.1:5745131-5795081 GCF_000687185.1 Egretta garzetta | reverse complement strand
AAAAGTTTCCCAGAACTGTGGGCATCCAACCATGTAGAGAAATACTGCAGTGTAAGAAGCTCATGCTAGGATGCCTCGACATATAAAGATGAAACAGAAAAGTGCCTAAACTTCACAGGTGTCAGAAGGCTATTAATTACGAGAAGCTCAAAGCACAGCTTTCATGGAAAGACACCTGAAATGAAATATACTTCTTACAATTATATGCTTATTCATTTTTTTCAAACAAACAACTTGTTAAAAGACTTGCCTATAAAGCAGAAGAGAGATTCCTTTATATACTGACCTCTAAGCCCATGTCTTTCAATGTTCAAAACAATGCCCTAACCAGCAGGCAATATACTGACAAATAACAATTTTCAAATTTGATTGAAGATAGACTACCATGTAGGCAGGAATTTTCAGTCTACTGAAAGATACAGAAAACAAAAGCAAGTCTGAAGTTATCACATATTATAAAAGTATGTGATATAAAAAATGTATATATGATATGATATGTATGTGATATATAAAAGTATGCGTATACAAAATACCTCTGTTAGGTATGAAATAGGAACCAGCCCATGATCTCTAGATCATTTGCTTTTTATCCAATCCATTTCTTGTAGAAACTGCTTAAATAGAAGAGCAAGTCAGGGTAAGGACTCGGATTTTCTTCTGAGTAATCTACGATTCCAGCCTGTAGCTTCCAACTTGCTTTCCTATTTAATCCTACACTTCCTTCCGCAATCACTAGTGCACCTTACTGGACTCACGTTATATGGTCAGGTCAGCACCTGCTTGCCCTTTCTGGTCAAGTAATTCCTAAAGCTTCTTCAGCATCAAATAGCGGCATGTGCTAGCCAGAAGTACCTTCAGAGTCAAATCCCAGTTATCCGGATAATTTGACTCAGCCTGCTAAGACCCAGCAACGAATTTAAAAGCAACAAAGCAAGAACTGCAGGATCTAGCAAATGATAATCACATAACATGCATTATGATTTTTTTTCTGAAGAAAAACAAAGAGATTCTCACACTTAAGGCCTGTAAAAATCTTCAAAATAAATAACTGCCATTTCCTCTTTCCAAAAATATTGAGAAACAAAAACTTTATTGAAATTACTAACAAAAGCTTAAAATTGCAATCCATCATAGAAGATCAATTTCTGTCTTAAAATAAACAGCAAGAGTACTCATTTTCATTGCTTTGGACATTAAAAAAAGGTCATTAGAAGTTTTTTTTGCTATCACAAAAGACTAAAACATGGATCCTGCAAATGGATATACAAAAAAAAAAAAATGCTGATGTGAGCTCTGCTAAATACCCTGACCTCTGTTAAAGTAAGTGAAATTTGAGCATTTGGATTCCTGAGCAGAATCTTTTCCAGAAGTAAAATGTATAAATTATCACCATCTTCAGGATGTTTTTTTATTTTTAATGCTTAATATTTAAATGTTTAGGAGCTTGTAGATATCTAAGTGGTTTGAGCAAGTTCAAAAACCTGAATTTTCACATTTTTCTTTCTTCTCAAGATTTTCACAGGTAGAATTCTTCGGTAACCTGAAACAATTCTTCTGAAGTGTATTATCTAATTTAAGAGATGGGGAAAAAAGAAAAAGGACATACCTAGACTTAAAATATATGTATAGACACACACAAGTAACAGAAGAGATTAAGAGTACCAAATATCATTCCGTAAGTGGTATAAACTGTATCTACTTTTCACTATCCACAGAATCCCTTTCATAAATGGATTTAATAGTGCTTAATAGTAATTCTTTGGGCTAATGAAATAGTGTTTAGAATTCTATTCTGGAGAAAGGTGGTACACTGCTTATTTAAAGGACCCACATTGCTCTTATTTGGTGAAATACACATTTCAGACAAAAAGGAGAATTGGGGTATTTTCGCTGTGCATAGGCAAAGCAACCTCCAAAGAACAAAGAAAAATTTGTTTCTTAATGGAAAAAAAGTAGAACTTTAAAAGTGCTCCTCCATGATCCCTGAATAAGCAGAGGCAAGAGCTAGTAAATCTCCTTGTTTAGCAGGGACTAGAAGCAGAGTTGTTTTGTTTTCTAAGGACTGTATATATGCAATACAAAATAAAGCTTTCTTGTCCTGCATATGGCACTGTAAAGTGAGTATAATGAAGTTTTTCAGTTATTTTTTATATTTCAGGAAAATGTTTTCAAATTTTAGTTTGCTACATTATGTTTTACATTACTTCATCGTAATGCGTTACTAGTTCCTAACACTGCCACGTTACAGTGCATTAACTAGAACAGTTTGTTGTTTCCATTTTGTCCATAAAGCTATTAAAAGATAGATTTTCTTCAATACTGCTTGGAGCATTTAATCATCTTTTCAAAGTGTTTCCCAGTTATATTACAATTAAACAGTTTGAAATCACTGCTATAGAGATTTTGTGAAATACCAGGAAAAGTTAAAATAGTCATAAAAGAATTAAACAAACGTCAAAATCACATTGATGGAAAAGTTTTAAATGTGAAAAACACTTTTTGCTGTTACATTTAATGATGTTTCATTTCAGTACTCAGATGTTCAGTTTCCAAAAGCGTTTGAATGAGTGCACTGCTTAGAAATTAAGTCATTATCTTTTCATCTTGGTAACAATCTCACCAAAATCATTTTTGCCTAAAGTATTTCTACCCTGGTTAAAATATTATATGTGCTGCTACAGAATTATGGTTTGAACACTTGAAAGCAATTTTCAGAAGACTAAGGTCAGTTATTGAATATTATTTGGAAAAGTCTTCACTATTCCTATCCCTAATGTACCACCTGCTTGGACTGCATAGAAATGGTATTTCTATATTCTCCCAGTGATTCCCTTTTTGAGTCTTCAACCATGGGAGAAAAAAAAAAAAAAAACACTGATGTACCATGAGTACAGAAACAAGCAAATAGTATGAAGAAACAAGTACTAGGTGTTGATGATAAAAAACTCCAAAGAGCAAGGAAGAGATGGATCTGTAGCGCGATTGCTAAGTGCTAATGTGGATGAAAGAGGAAGTTAAACAAAACCAAAAAAGCTTATCTTCAAAAGCAGAGATATTGGGCACATCTGCTTCTAGACGGTGCAAATTTATTTTCAAAGTTTCAAAAATACATTGATTCAGATTCCTTGAGCTCACCTACTTCATAAGTTACACTAATAGTAAAACATACTACATTTTGTAATGTGACCTGAGATAAATTATGCATCTCGGTCTGACTTATACAAACAAGACATTAGCAGAAGAAATTAAGACATTGCTCTCCAAAGAAGTGAATGAAATGTACTATATCAACTCCATAAATAACAAGAAATATAAATTTAAAGCTTCCTAAAGATTTTGCATGTTATTTCTTTTCTAAATATTACACAGAAGATGTACAAATTTTGCCACAGATTCATATTTCTAAATTCATTCTATTAATATGATAAATATCAATAAAAAGCATTTTAATGCTTATGAAAATTGAGTGCTTCGGAAACTGATAATTTATGGCAGATTCTTGGAGAGCAGTTACAGAAAACAGATTCTAGTGGGATCTTGAAGCAAACTAGCAAAAATGTTTAATGAGGCACAGGAGGGTCTGTTCCAGTACACTTCTCAGAGACACCAATTCACTTCTCCGGTGATAAACCAGCAATGTTTAATTCACAGCCTACAGAAATATTATTGGAGGGGCTGGAGGAAAGCATCGTACAGAAGCAGAAGGCAAAAACATTTGCTCTGAAGCGCAGAGTTACTGAATATTTTACACTCCTCTCTCATTTGCAGTACATTTGACTGTCATTTGTTTTTCTTAATAATTACGCAATTATCTTTTCCATGAGAGGGAAAGTGTCTATATTCCTAATGACTGAAATGAGATCTAGATGTGCAAATGATACTTCTACAGTATATCCTTTCACTCTGTTGCCATCTATACCCTAGAATTCAGTTGTATCCAGAGTTTGGGTTTAGATTAATCATCAACTACATGCAGACATTTTGTTTTATTAAGAGTCTAAATGCTAAGAAGTTATCAGCTAATATGATAATTATGCTCTAGAAAGTTGTTCAATAATTTGATAATTAAGTTTTAATTACTGAATTAGGAGCTTCTTGGGAAAAATTGAAAGTTGTTTTGGCAGGAAAGCAGGAGTTATGCATCCTACCTTATCTGAACCCTATATATGGATTAAATGTTATCTTCTATAAAGCAAATCTTCCTTTCATTCTTCTGTATATCTTTCTAGTACATGGCCAAACTCTTCCAGGCAGATACATCTTTAACCAGAATACTGTCTTACAACAGTATTAGCTTTACTTTTTTATTCACAAAGATATACTTTGAAAAAAGTCTAAAATACTTTAAGCTACTGTATCCATAGTGAAGACTCATATTCGCATCAACAGAAGACTAGATAGTAAAATACTCCATGCATTTGTTCTTGGTCAATAAAAAAAAATTATTTTTTCATCCAGTGTGATCAGTTTCTTCTCCTGCTGAGGCTTTTTTTTTTTTTTTAATACCTCCATGGACAAGAATTTTTTTGGAAAAAAGATATTCAGTGAATCATAGGTATCATATAAAATTTTCTCAGGGAATCTTACAACTGGATTTGTCAGTGTCTAACAAAAATAGTATCTTCACTGAAGGCCATTCTACTTTAGCCATATGAACAGGCTATGCAGCCACCTTTTTCACAAAGGTTACCCCTGCAACCTCTGTTTTCAGGTATTCAAGCAAGGAAGCATATCTAGCAAGGAGGTATATATTGATGGAATCATTCCAACTATTTCCATTAGGAACACAATCTAAATATTAGTAACAAAACAGGGGAGAAAAGGGTTTAAAACAGCAATCTGGAATATAAATTCTACAATAATGTATAACATGGAAGCTCTACTTCCATGCTGATATCTTGCACACAGTTTTAATCCCAGGGCGGGGCCGGGGGGGGCAGGGGGAGGGGGGGGCAGGGGGAGGAGGGTGGAAGCAGGACAGGGCAGGAATGACTGAAGTTGAAGAGGTATACTAGGAGTGCAAGTTCCCATTGCATGCAATGGATCTTGGAGTACAGTTCAGTTCACCTGAGCACAATCATTAGAACTCAATGCACATGTCCACATATGGGCTGAGGCTACAGACATCTGGTACAGAAAAGGAATGTGTCTTTTCCAGGTTTCAAACATTACAAGCTAAAATAGGTCTTCTTTCTGGAGCCAGGGAGTTTTGCTGCTTTCTGATGATGTGAGGTCATGATATTTGCAGCAGACAACTTTATGTAATACAGGTTTAACTTACAGGTGGTATGAATGCTAAGAACATCTTTGAAACTGTTATCTGAATTCTCTCCATTTCATGTTTATTGGGGAGAGATGTATTCGTTCACCAGAAGTGGTAGTTTAAAAAAAAAATTAATATTTCTCAAGCACAGCTGACAGATAAAAGTCCTAATAAGTTTGCCTTTAGTGGCACAAAAAAGAATTTAAATACATTATTAAAAAATTATCAAACAGAAAAGTTGGAGACAATTATATTTAGGGCTGTAAAGATAATTAGGGCACTGGAGCAACTCTCCTACACGGAAAGGCTGAGGGAGCTGGCCTTGTTCAGCCTGAAGAAGAGAAGACTGAGAGGTGATCTCAAACACTTACAAATATCTTAAGGGTGGATGTCACAAGGACAGAGCCAGACTCTTCTTAGTGGTGCTCAGTGACAGGACAAGGGGCAATGGGCGCAAACTGAAACTGAAGAGGTTTCAGTTGAATATGAGGAAAAGCTTCTTTACTTTGAGGGTGACAGAGCACTGGAACAGACTGCCCAGGTGGGTTGTGGAATCTCCTTTGGAGATACTCAAAACCTGCCTGGACGATGTCCTGTGCAACCTGCTCTAGGTGAACCTGCTTTAGCAGGAGGATTGGACTAGATGATTTCCAGAGGTCCCTTCCAACCCCTGCCATTCTGTGATTCTGCAATTCTGTGATACTAAATATTTTGGTGGTGTTAAAACAGATACATTTTTACCAGTTTCTAGACCCTTAACACTTTTTTTCTACATCAAAGAGCAACATGACTTACCATTTTTTTTCCATTTAGACATTTATATTAGTATGAGTTTTGCTTTGCTGTGCTGAAACATTAACTATCTTCTTAAAATACGGAAAAACTTGAAATAATTTTTATATTTGAACAAAGCAACGGATCATGTAAGGTTATATTTTTAGATTTCAGTTTAGGAACAAAAAGTGATCCAAGGCTCATTATTAAACCAGGTTTATGGTGTAAGTTTTGGGTAGTATTTCAGACAAAAAACCACCAGCTTTTTGAGTACTTCAATCTTGTGCAACAGTTGGTCATCTGACTGTCATCATTCAGAAGTTACACTGATCTCAGAACACAAGATTTCATTACCTTCACACTTTTGTGTGGCAAGGGGCAGCTTAAATTTAGTGCAGGTACTGAATATGACCATTTTATCTTTAAAAATGTTCATTCAGCTTTTTCTAGTCTTTAAAGAGTCACATCTTCCACTAGTAAAGCCTCAGTGACAATTCTGCACCAGAGGGTTAGTTTTGTTGCACTGGTTTCAATTATTTCTGTTGTTGTTTGTTTTGTTTTTATCTTGGCCTCATCAGCCCAGCAGTTTCAGGTTATTTGCAGTCACAGTTAATACATTAATGTTAAGTTGTAAAGAGGAATTTTGGGGCGAGACAGAGCAGGATTCAGTTCCCTGAAAACAGGCATCTATTGCCCCTTTGGAATGCCTAAGACTCTCTTAGGGTGCAACCTGCAGAGGCTGACAGATACGGCAAAGGACTCATTGGAGTTGCAAGCACTTTGTAACTGTGGAGGGAGGTGATACGTTCTCATAGCACCTACGTTATGGCAGCTGAATCCCATTCACCGGGTTGGATTCGATTTCACCTACTCTATAAAGTGGATGTCCCTTCTGAGTTGGTTATTGTAAGCAGCCTTTATAGCCTTCCTTAAAATGAGATTAAGCATATCCTGAAAGTACCATTTAAAGGAGGTAAGATTTTCCTGCTGTTCCTTGTTGAACACAGAAATCCGACACTCCTAAATATTCCTGCATAATCCTCAGTGATCTCCTGCAGGTGAATCTCACTAACTCTTTTTCACTAAAGAAAAAATTAAACCTTATTTCAGCAGCCCTTCTGAAGATGATACACAGAAAAAAATGCATACAAAGTCATACTAGCCAGTTTCAGGCACACTGACCTGCATCTGCTTAAAAAAAAAAAAAAAAGTAAGTTAAATCTGGATTTGCTACCTTTCACACATTTCAGACAACCAAGACAGTGATACTTGAAAATGACTGCTCAAATAACTAACAAAACCCAAGTTACATAGAAGTGGTCACCTTCTGATCCAGCTAAACAGAATTTATTCCCTGAACTAGAAATTAATTTTCCTCATGTCCATTGATAAAAATAAGATTAGAGTTATTTACGTAAAAATAATGGTCTGGTCTTTTGGAGGCATGTTGAAAAGATCTGTAAAGACAGAGCTCGCCCACTAAAAGTCATAGAGGTGATACAGAATACATTTATGTGTACAAAATTCATCCTACTAGAAGACTGGTGAAGTTAGTATGATAGCTCCCACTACAGTAAAAAAGAAAGGCACATGCAGAGACAGATTCAAAATAGGTAGACTGAAGGGCTCTTGGCGCATATCCTTTTTCTTCCTTCTTATTATAGAGGTTAGATAAGATGAATTAAAGCTTGTCCTTTGAGCCTCTTTCCCACTGGTTCTCCCCTGTGTGTATGTATCTGCATGCAAGTATGGGAGATACATGCTCATGAGCTGGTAATGATAAAAAGGTCCTACAGCAAGAGCTTTCTGACACAATACACTTGTATATTCATAATTAATTTCATGTTTACACTCCAGTGTGTTTATTTCTTATTCTTTACCAGTTGCCCTTTGTTACCATATTGCTATTTAACAAAGATAAATATTCATTCTGATATTATAGAACATTGGTTTAGTTATTGTGGTTTAATTATTTACTGTTAACTGCATTTTGAAACAGACAGTTGTCATAAAACATCTTTTGTCTTTTATGAGGGTCCTTCTTTATAGTTGTTTTCCCCCAATAATCAAAAATTAAAGATTCCGTGCAGTGATTTTCCCATGAATAGTATGTTGTAAAATGTGGTCAGAAATTATAGCTTTCCATACCCAATAAGTAGCAAGGATTTCTTTAGAACTGACACAAGTAGAAGCATATCACTCTACACCAAAAAAAAAAAAAAAAAAGAAAAAGCAGCATTAAGTTGTCATACATATAAAGATATAGTGAAATTAGATTTAAATAACATTGTCTTAAATCATTAGCCTATCACTTGTTAGTGAACACTTCTGAGAAAAACAGGTTTTCTAGCCTTTCATATTGATTTATGTAAACCACTGGCCTCAGTGTCTTTATAATTCAATTCAAATCGGTAATGAGTCAGACCTGTGGAGAGGCCTGTTCAGAATGAACAGTGACAATTTAGTTGAAATGCTGCTCATGCCATGGAAACAATGAAGTGTGACACTATCTTTTACATCTGGCAACAGGTTTACTTAGGAAGAAAGTAAGAGTCATTTATTCTGTGTTTCAGAAAGGTGGCAATACAGCTAGAAGAATTAAACATCTACTTTGGGGGAGTGAAAGCTATTTTTTTTTTTTTTTGCCTTTTTCACATGTGTATTAAGCTGTTCTCTAAATTTATTTTGTACATTGAATATTCATTTCTTTTTAGCTTTTCCTGCATTGACGTCTATACACAGCCCCCTCTGAAAAACTTCTGTGACATTTAAGATAGATAGTTCTTTAAAAACATTTTTCCTTCAGTTGAAGCCTAATCTCCAAAATGCCTTTAATTTTGCCTGTGTCAAGTATTTACCCATGAATAAAAAACTAGAAACATATGTAGAAAACAAGGCAACTGTTTCAAAATCTTCAGTGACTTCAGTTTTTTTCTGTCATATAAATTAAGCTAAGTAAATAATTGTGAATTAGTAAAAATTCTAAGGTGTGGCTTAATACTAACTTGAACTTACATATACCTTTTGCCCATGCTAGTTTGTTAATAAAGTAATATCCCTAGACCAAAAATTTATGCTCCAATTTCTAGAAAGATTTTAATCTCTGACTCAGATTTCCCCAAACCCTGTTAATATATTTTTAACTCAGTGCTGTTTTCCATACAACATGACGTACAGCTATGAAAGTTCAGGTTTCTCATTAATGACGTGTAATTTTAAGAATTAGCTGTAATATTGCATTCTGAGTTTTTACACCTTAGATTAAAAGGCTATTTTCAAAACTCGCAATAGCTTAAAGTCAAATTCTGTCTTCCCCCAGCTCCACAGTATAACTTTTTCTTAGGGGCAATATTTGTACATCTCTGTTCTACTCAGGTCTGCCTGCAGGTCTGTTCTTTCAAACCAGCAGGCCAATGAAGTGCAATAATTTAAGACTACATATGGAATGCAGTGTTGCTCATGCTAGGGAGCAGATATGCAGTGTACTGCAAAAATAATCCAGAAATGTATAACCAAACCACTGATCCAAAACAAACAAGGAATATGTATGTATCAGCTGGTCACACAACCTTAAATTAAGAGCCTGCTCCAATCCTCATTTCTGCAAGCTGTTTCTGGATCCTTCAGAAACAATGTAACTAGATAGTTTTAAATTTATGGATGTTCAGAAGCAATGAGAGATTTAAATAAATGCATTATAAACATATGTGAACTCAGTTCTCCATTCTGAATGGTTCAGCTTGAAGATCTCATGCTCCAGGCTAGAAATTGCTTGTTGATTGTGCCTTGTATGGCTTTAGCAAATGACAGGCAACTGTAATCAGAAAGGACTCTAATCAGCAGGAGAGTTTCACATGTGCTATCCCTTATGAATGTTATTGTAGGTAATCACTGCTGCTAGAATTAGAAAATCCTTCAAATAAAATATCTGTTACAGTCTTGCTCAGCTATTCAATTATTTATACAAAAAAAACAAGGAGCGATTTAGATTTCAGGTGTTTTACTGTGTACTTAATTTTTGAAAAATATGGGCTTGACATCAGTAAGATTGCTAATTTAAGCAAAACATGCTAAATCTTTTATTTTGAAAAAAAAAATTTTTTTTAAATTACATTTCCACTTTTGCTCAAGTTCTTTTATATTTATGTTTTAGTTATCTTCAATTGCCCTTTAACAAAAAGTGAAAAATAAAACTTTCAAACTGAAATTTCAAAATATTTTTTCATGTCATCTTAAATCTGTTATGTTGGTAGTCTTAGATTAAACTGTTCTTTCCCATTGTTCAATGCTGCCATTGAAAAATGGGGAACACATTTTTTTTTTCAGTTTTTCTAACTAGAAAGCAAAACACCCAGAAGTGTAACAACTGAACAAGCATGTTCAATCATGTACTTGGTTTGGCTGGGATGGAGTTCATTTTCTTCATAGCAACCCATAGGGTGCTATGTTTTAGGTTTGTGGCTAAAACAGTCTTGATAACACACCAATGTTTTGGTTAACGCTGAACAGTGGTTTCACAGCATCAAGGCCTTCTGTTTCTCACTCTGCCACCCCAGCAAGTAGCCTGGCATTGGGCAAGAGACTGGGAGGGGACACAGCCAGGACAGCTCACCTGAATTGACTAACATGGTGTTCCATATCATCTAACATCATGCTCAGCAAAAAAACTAGGGATGAAGTTTTTCCAAAGTAGCCATTGCTCAGGGATTGGCTGGGCATTGGTCTACTGGTGGTGAGTGATTGCTTTTTAATCACTTGTTCCTTACATTTTTTTCCCCTCCACTTATTGGAACTGCCTTTATCTTGACCCATTAGTTATTTTTCTATACTTCTGCTCTTCCAAGTCTCTCCTCCATCCCTCTGGGGATGTGGGGTCAATCCACCACAATTCATGACTCTTCTCCGTCATACAGGTGACTGCTGTGAAAAATCTTTGATGGGCTCTATTTGGACATGCATGTACTTTTCCTTAAATTTAGCCACATAAGGTTTGATTGTAATCCTATGCTTCAAAGTGATAGGTACACATAACAGACTTTTCTTGGTTGCAGGTGTATGGCATCTAGAACTGCTATATTTGAATGATTCACAGATGAGAATATGCTGTATATTCCCTGTAGCTTTATGTTATTTATTAAACAATCTGATATTTAAACTATTGTATTTTACATTATTATTATTATTATTATTGGGAAATAAGTTGTCCTAATAAATACAGTTAAATGAAAAATTAAAGTCTTTAATAGTCTGGATACTGATAAAACAAATAAATTGAAGGTTAGATTTACCTGGCAAAAAGTATCTCTAAGTATCATTAATGATGATGATCTTTCCTCCCTCATTTCCAACTTAGTGGTTCCATGGCATACCATTTACTTTCTTTTAGCAGCTTAACAACTTCTCTCTTCCCCATACATTGACATTGCTTCAGTATGCTGCCAATATTCATCAGTATCTTTGTCAGTGTATCTGAAAAATTGTTTTAAGAACAGTTCATTTGGTCCTAAAGCCTGGAATATATTTGCTCAATCTTTTTGGAAGTGAACAGTTTCCTTGAATAGCGCCGATTAATTATTTTACAGTTCTGAAAGCCCAAATGACTGAAAAATTTAGAAGTAAAGAGATGACAGACTTTTTCTTACTTCACTACTATAATTGTGTTTGCAGGAGAATATAAGAAAGTCTGCATAGTCACAGGCCAAATCAACTTCTGTTTCAACCAAACCTATGATTTTAATCAAAAGAAAGATGATATGTGAAAAGGAGACTTTCTGGAAGCCATTGTTGCAGCAATGTGATCTGAGCATTACTTTTGCTTTCATTCAGTAACTGATACACATTACAGTGGCCTCAACCCTTCTCCTGCAACTCATACCTTGCCCTCTGCAGACAGATCCCCTGATAGTAAAGGAACACTGTATTCCATTCCAGAAACATTGTTGGCTCGCAGCATCAAGCTATAGATATAGCCCGGTATCAGGAGTTGTTTCAGAGACAAGCTTAGACCAGAATTAATTAATGCTCACCATGTGTGTACTATTTAAAAGGTGCATTTGACAAAATATTTCACAAATATGCATTTAAAAGTTAATTTGATTTGTTTGGGACACAAGCACTCTTGCCAGCAGAAGGGCCATTAACAAAGGGCAGTAAAATGCAAATGTAATACCTGTCCTGAGAATTGCTGTTAGGTTCAGCTCTATTAATTACTTGACAGTGAGGGTAAAAGCACATTAATTACATTAACACGGCACCTGAACTAGAAGGTTCTGCAACTACAGCTGAAAGCAGGAATAACATGCAATCAACAAAACATATTTGATTAAACAAAAAAGTGTGTGCGAGCTGCAGTGAAAGTAAGGCAAGCATTATTATCAAAGATACTTCAGTTAAATTATTAAAAGAACAACAAAAAAATATGCTAAACCCTAGGTGCGATGTTTCACAAATCTGCAATGCAATATGTCAGAGTTGAAACACCACATCAAACACCACAGGGGTTATGGCTGTAAGAACAATCTACCTGAAACAGCGTGCAAAACTAAATGCTTAAGAGGAGAGCAGAGGGTAGGGAGGAGAAAATAAGCCCATGAAGACTTGAAGAGCATCAAAATAACAAACAGCTAGGAAAGTCAAGATGATCTGCAAAATTAATGATTCTGTAAACATAGTGTGGTATTTTCAAAAACTGTCAGAGCATATTCTTTTCATTCAAATGCATGGGATTTGCCACTCAATTATGGATAAGGAAACTATTATGGGGGTTTGTTTGTTTGTTTAAAAAAACCCCTCTCTCATAATAGCCATAGAATGGTGTGGAAAGTCCAAATACCTGAGCTCAGAGCCACAAACAGAAGTGATCTCCTTCACACGCATACATACAACTTCGTTCCTCTATACCTCATTCAACTATTACAATTCCAAATTATAGCCCCTCATGTCAATGATGCTTGCAGCCTTTTATAAAACCCATCTGAACGCTTACCTCTAAAGGACAGTTAATACTTGCCAAATGAATCTCTGCTAGTTGCTTGCCTCTGTTGGTGTCTGCTTAGCTCCCTCACTGCATTAAAACCCTGCTACCCTGCCCCAAACCTCCACCTCAAAACATCCACTCCATTTCATCTGCATCCCAAGCTTTCTCACTCTCTGCACTTACAGAATCCAGCAATACATTTTCCAGAGCCAGAGGTGGTAGCTGTGAGCTGTCCCACACTGCAGAGCCAATCCACATCAGAGGATGGCTGAGAATAACCAGCATGTCCACTCAAGGTCTTGTACATGCTTAGCAACCTGCCTATCTTGTACCAGGCAAGAACAATACAACAAGATCATCTATGACCCATACATCACGCAGGCTGTTCAACAGTACCATTCACAATATCATGTCATTTAGGAATACTTTATCATAAGCCAAAATGAAAACTAATATCAAGTTGGCAAGCAAGGTTTCTCAGCCTTTAGAATCCCAAGCCAGGCAAAGAGAGTCACTAGTAAGACAAAGGGAGAAAAACTGAAATAGACAATTCAAAACAGACCAAGTAAACAACTTTAAAACTCTCACTCACCAGAACAGCCAGAGTCAGTAACATCTGTACAAGCACAGATATACCTTGGCATTCCAAGAGACTTTCTGCAAAACCTCTTTCATATATTTGCTTCATTACTCTAAGCTTCTAAAACATGCATCAAGCATTGAAGAATGAGTTACTACTGGGAAGAGTAAGATACATACTGTGACAACAGACTACAGTCCAAAACCCAAAGGTTTAGCCTCTTCTACCCCAATTTGCTCATATTTTCCAGAAAAGGAGAGAAAGACTTGCTTCAGATAATACTAAACTAGCTTTTAGAAATGCTTCAAGTTCAGATTTCACATTTGCAGAGGAGTCAGCATCTCCTGCTCTCACTGACTTTCTCTTGTATGGTAGGATAGTCATTACCTTGGGGGTTCCCAGGTTTTTTACTTGTTTACTTAAAAATCAGATCCATATTTTATTATCTTTTAAAAGAAAAATCCCAGAGTGTAATTTTATACTGACTTGGTCTAAAAGCTTTTAATTAAAAAAAAAAAAAAAAAAAAAAAAGAAATTAACAAATCTTGGAATTCTATTGTGGTAAAAAGCAGTTAGAAATCAACTTTGCTATTTCATTCTGTGGGTGTTTCAAATTCATCTACAATGATAATCTATGATTACTGACTTTCCCTCTCGACTTATCCTAGTTTATCTAGAAAATAAAATCTCACCCTCTTTGAAAGGTACAGAAATTTTCTCACACAAAACAGATGCTTCTATAAATGCAGACATGTGGCTCCATAACTAGGCTCACAAAATACCTTCCAATCAATGTTTGGTCTGAAAGGAGGCCATCAAGAAATTAATAAGAAGGTGATAACAAATAGGAAAAGCACCATTTATGAATGCTCTCCCTATAAAACTTCCAAGCCCAAAACCAGATTTAACCCAAACCCAAGTTTCGTGTCCCAAAACAAAGAAATAAAACAGCCTGACTAGCTGGGTTTGCATTGATTATAAAAATAAATTAAAAATAGCACCTATAGTGGCTCTTTACAAAGGCAGCAGTTGATAGCATGGTAGAAAGTACTGTGGTAAAAATAGTTTGAATGATGTTACCAAATTAGAGGTCAAAAGAGATTATAGGAGAGGGCACATACTCTATGAAATTTTTGAATACTTTTATTGTGTACAAAACTACTGACATTTAGCCCTCTAGTTGCTTGAATAAGTCATTAAGATGTTCTGTTTTCTTCACTTCTATGTTAACAAATTATATCAATGAATAGTTTGAATATTCCACACCTTTCCAGCTTTCTCAACTATTTCAATGTTATTCTCATTATGCTGTATTCTAGACTTTTTCAGTAGCTAGGTTTTTTTAGTATTGATAGAAGATGAACGTTCAAACAGATACTATGTTCCACTAAAATGTCAAAGTATTTCTGCTAAACACAGATATCACAATATTTGTTTAATGAATCCTATTTGGATAAAGGGAAAATTTACCAAGAGAAAAAAGTTAATTTCTTCATAACACTATCAGATCCTCACAAAGTGCAGCATATCTTCCTCCTCTAGGAAGATAAATAGGTTAATGCGTTTGCAAACAACATCTTCATGCCATAAAAAAGTGTATTCCAGTTTCATAACCCAACAAAAGACTCCCTCAGAAGTTCATTTCTTCCTTTATATTCTGGACTTTTTTTTTTTTTACACAATAGATATGGTTAACAATTTCTTTTTTAATTTCACTTACACAGGATCTAAGAATGAGAATGTGGTTTGGTGAGGGAAAATTTACAGTACAAAGCAAGCTGCTTATGCAAGACGATTGTGATGATCTCTTATTGCTTTTGCCCATTGCCACTTTATAAGTAATGCATCTTTAGCATGTTCCTTATTGATTATTAACAGCAGTCATATTAAAAGGCATCCTAAGGCAGGTGTCTGATGAGGTTTTAATAAATGGTAAGCAATATTCCTCTGAATATGTCATAAGAGAGTGCTCATTATATAGCATTATTTAATCCCTCATTATAACAGCGGTTTGACATTCTAGACTCAGACAGCATAGAAACATAAAATCATAGAATAGTTTGGATTGGAAATGGCCTTTAAAGGTTATCTAGTTCAACCCCTCTGCAGTGAGCAGGGACATCTTCAAGCAGATCCGGTTGCTCAGAGCCCCATCCAACTATGACTGTTTCCACGGATGGGACAACTACCATCTCTCTAGGCAACCTGTTGCAGTGTTTCACCACCCTGAGGATGTTTCAGCTGCAGCAGTTAGAAGCTAGATGTAAACACATTGCCATACAAATATTGTCATTGTTTGAGCCCAAGTATCAAAGAATAAGAGAACTAATTACTTAATATATGATTTTTTTTTTCCTCTTTTTATACCCTTGAGAAAACTGGAGTGCTACTGAGTCAGCTCAATACAAACATAAGTTATGAACTGCAGTGGGAAATCTCTGCCTGGACATGAGATTTTTTTTGTAGAAGTCTTCATGGTCATTAAATATAGTAGTTTTCAAGTACTACAGGTAAATACACAGCCTCAACCTAATCACAAGTCCTACTACAGTTCAACAAGGTTAAGAAGAATGAAGGAGAGCACATATTTCCTATTTGATTTAAACCTAAGTGAAAAAGTTGATGCTAGAGCTTTCTTCTCAATATAGTAGCTAAAGAAAATAATAACTTCCTAATGGCTGCTGAGAAGCATTGAATTTTCACTATTTTCTCTTTCTGATCAGTGTTATCAAACAGCTTCTGCCCAAGAAAGCTTCCCTTCATAATGATGTTATTTTCTTGCTCAGCTAAATGACAAATCTTCCCTGGGAAAATTAACTATCAGTGGAAGGCGTAAGTCTGTACACAGTCTTTTTCACCTTAGTCTTGTTGGGCCCTGTACAGAGGTGTGCAGGAGCTCCGAGATCAGAAAAGGTTTTCTGCTAAGATCCACAGCTCTCATGATGTCCCAACTTTCTGACTGTTTTCCTTTTTAGTGTGTTATACCTGCCAAGCACTGTCCTTCCCCAGAGGGTTGAAAGCACTTGTGATGCTGCAGAGTCTCCTGAAGCTCTCTGTCACCAGTTAAATAATATTTTAATCATTAAAGGCAAGCTCACCATTCTTTAAGCAAAATAATAGTATGGCAAGTCTCCCCACTAATGCTTTCATTACAGCTGGGATGACCCTAAAATACAAAGGATCAGTATCATTCAGTTGTATGTTACAGATTCTAGGAAGGAAGAAAAATATTTCTCAGAGGACACTAACTTCCTACAAACCTCTAACTGTTAGAGTACGTAAGTTGACAGACAACAGTGACAAAAGCATCACTCAGCTAGGGATTCAGATAATAATCATGTAAAGAGCTATCCTGTATCAGATTAAAGATCTGTCTAGCCCGATATCCTGTCCTCGCAAATGGCCAGTCATGATCGCCCAGGAAGAAGGTCTGCAAGGGGATGCATCTAGTGACAACGTTCTTACAGGTTTTACTAAGCCTTTGGCATGAGCCAGAAGTTCAGTTTGCTGAACAAGAGGTTTCTTTGGGCAAATCCATGTAATAAAGACCCATTAGATGCAATCACTGAATACACATGAACTTCTAGTACTGACAACGTTTTGTGACAGGAATTTCCACTGAACCTGCTGCCTTTTAAAGTCATTTGATGTCCCATGGTTCTTGTATTGAATATAGAATGACTGCTCACACTTTTTTCCACCTTCTCCACACTACTCATTATTTTACAGTCCTCTGTTATAAACCCATTCAGCTGTCTCTTTTTGTAGGTTAAGAGAAGTGTCCTACTGAATTATTTCTTACATGGACACCATTGAGTATCTTTGATCATTCTTTTCTGAAGCTTTTCAGAACTAATACACTTCAGCTAGGTATTAAATCTATTAAAACTATCTTTTAACTTTTGAACTATAAAGAGAGTTCAATCAGCCTTTTTGAGAAATGCATGCAACAGAAAAAAAAAAAAGGCATAAAGGTAAACACTCAGGTACCCGTGGAGTGATGTCTATCTATTTCTTACCCTACCTGTGTGTTCCAAACACCACCTTAAAATTGTATTTACAGCACCATCAATGCTCTTGCTTTTTTAACCCCTTCAACCTTTTCATTTCTCCTGTAATGAATAGAAATATCTTTCTGCCACTGGTGTTAAACCCACCATTCTAACACCTACTTGGCTCAGTGTGTCAAAAGACCATATCTGGTCCAAGAAAACAAGTACTGGAAAATTTAATAATAGATCTTAACAACAATAATAGAAGACTTGATAGCTATACATAATACATAAAAATTCTACGTATTTGTGTACTGAAGAACAATCAGATTGCTAAAATGGTTTTTCACTAGTTACTTCCCACTCTAAGGTCAGAGAATCCAAGATACCAGACACCAATTACATGGCTGTAGAGTTTTAGGGCCTGCATCCTGTGATCATCCATTAGTTAATTCTCCTGACTGACTGCTAAACCCAACTCCTGTTATCAATATTTTTCCTTTTTTTTTTATATAATGTTAGCAGATGATTCTTTTTCCAGAAATAAGACAAACCCATTTTATCCCTAAAAACCTACAGATTCCTCTTTCAAAGGAGAAAAGGAAAATAGATTTTACAAAGCATCTCACTGGACCTTTGTGCAGTTGTGATCACCAATAATAATGTACTGGTTTATTACTAATTAAACATTTCCATCTTTAGTATTTTCTTTTACTTAAATTCCTTTTATAATTCCCAGAGCTGCAGAACCAAGGCACTGTGTTTTTGAAGAGTTTGTATCATATTTACCTGTCACCTGGGGAGGTAAGAAAGTGTTTATACACCCAAATGGAAACCATGGTTCAAGAAAAGAAATTGCTGCTTGTAAAAGCCTGTGTAGAAACAATCCTGTTGATATGTCAGCCATGCCTGTAGGCTTGCTCTTTATGGATCTGGAAGTATTTATATAGGTCATTTTCCTATGCAATTTATCTAGTGGCCTCAGACTCAGCAGTGTGTATTCGGAAAGACATTAAATTATAAGACTTGTTAGTCTTACTCTTTATGTAAGAGTTGGAGACTGACTTTCAGGCATTTGCTCTGCATCTTTAACTAGATGCAGTCTCTGCTTTCTTGTAGTCCTGCTGTATAGTGGAACTTAAGCGGCATTTAACTGCTAATAAACAATACAGCACAAAAGAAAATGCACAAAACTAATTGCAAGAAAAAATTGTCCTGAAAGCTTTATTTTTAATTATGTTTTCATTATACCCACCTTTTAGAATGAGAGGAGGGGAAGTCTGCTTGTATGTTTTTTCTTCCTCCTCTTTCAGAGGATCATAGCCCCTAAACAGCCTAGAACAGCATGCAATCTCCTCAGTATGTATTAAGACAAAATGACAATGTCTGCTACAAATTTGTTTCATTAACCTTTGGGTAGGAGAGGGTGGACATTCGCATGACGGGAAGATGTAGGTGGTCAAATGTGACAAAATTAACAAGACCATCTGTGAGAGAGACAGCTGGCAATCACCATCTCATTTTCAATCGTTGCAAGCATGTTCTTTGCAACAAAAACTGTTGTCTACATAAGTTGGCCTCCGTTCCTAAGAGAACACTAAACATGGAAAAATAAAATATGATATGTAAAAAGACATTTCAATATACAAAACTCAGAAAACACACTATTCTGTACATGCAGGGCTCAAGGCAAATATACATGGTGTTGGAGCATTGGTTTAGCATTGGGTCAAATGTAAGTTTTATGTTAAATTTAAAAAAAAAGTATTAGTGTTAACATCCAAATAATTTGTTCTAAATCCAGCAAAGTATTACTAGAATAATTGAATCATTTTTTGAAATCATACTGATATGGTACTGATACTGTGATATTAAATAATGTTTATTCAAAAATTACTCATGCTTAGAGTTAAGCAGACTAAGTAACTTGCTGAATCACTAACACTAGTTCTTAAGCATATCTTGAAAAGCCTCTATAGAAACCTTTACCTTTTAGCCCAGGATATTATGGACTTATGGGTCTAGAACCTACTAACAACAGAAGTAAGAAAATATATAATTATAGAATCACAGAATGGCAAGGGTTGGAAGGGACCTCTGGAGATCATCTAGTCCAACCCTCCTGCTATAGCAGATTCACCCAGAGCAGGTTGCACAGGACATCATCCAGGCAGGCTTTGAATATCTCCAGAGAAGGAGACTCCACAACACCCCCCCCCGGGCAGCCTGTTCCTGTGCTGAGTCACCCTCAAAGTAAAGAAGTTCTTCCTCATATTCAGCTGAAACCTCGTATAGAATCATAGAATCATTTAGGTTGGAAAAGACCTTTAAGATCATCAAGTCCAACCATTAACCTCCGCCCCCCCACCCCTAAACCATGTCCCTAAGCGCCTTGTCTACCCGTCTTTTAAATACCTCCAAGGATGGGGACTCAACCACTGGGCAGCCCATTGCAGTGCCTAACAACCCTTTCTGTGAAGAAATTTTTCCTAATGTGTAACCTAAACCTGCCCTGGTGTAACTTCAGACCATTTCCCCTCATCCTATCACCCGTTACCAGGGAAAAGAGGCCAATGCCCACACTGCTACAGCCTCCTTTCAGGTAGTTGTAGAGGACAACAAGGTCTCCCCTCAGCCTCCTCTTCTCCAGGCTGAACAACCCCAGTTCCCTCAGCCGCTCCTCATCAGACTTGTGCTCCAGACCCCTCACCAGCTTTGTTGCTGTCCTCTGGACATGTTCCAGCAACACAATGTCTTTCTTGGAGTGAGGGGCCCAAAACTGAACACAGTATTCGAGGTGTGACCTCACCAGCACCGAGTACAGGGGCACGATCACTTCCCTAGTCCTGCTGGCCACACTATTCCTGATACAAGCCAGGATGCTATTGGCCTTCTTGGCCACCTGGGCACACTGCTGGCTCATATTCAGCTGGCTGTCAACCAGTACCCCCAGGTCTTTTTCTGCCATGCAGCTTTCCAGCCACTCTTCCCCAAGCCTGTAACGTTGCATGGGGTTGTTGTGACGAAAGTACAGGACCCGGCACTTGGCCTTATTGAACCTCATACAGTTGGCCTCGGCCCATTGATCCAGCCTGTCCAGGTCCCTTTGCAGAGCCCTGCTCCCCTCAAGCAGATCGACACTCCCACCCAGTTTGGTGTCATTATGCTTCACTTTGCACCCATTGCCCCTTGTCCTGTCACTGGGCACCACTAAGAAGAGTCTGGCTCCATCCTCGTGACATCCACCCTTAAGATATGTATATGTGTTGATGAGATCCCCTCTGAGTCTTCTCTTCTTCAGGCTAAACAAGCCCAGCTTCCTCAGCCTTTCCTCATAGGGGAGATGCTCCAGTCCCTAATCACCTTTGTTGCCCACCTCTACATCACCTAACAGACAGTTTACCTACAAGAAGTTGTCTTCATTTTGTATCTCAATGTAAGAGTGAAAACAGATTTCCAACTTTAAAGAGACAGTGCAGTAACTGTTGAATACACATGGCTTACACTGATTAGGAAGTCATTCAATGAACTTACATGAAACATTTTTCTTCTATAGCCTGAAGTATTTGAAAAAATGTTATGCCAATCATCTTGATCTTTAGACAAATACAAAGAGATTCTGAAAACCCATAGAAAAAAAACCAAACAGTATTCTAAATCATAGATTATCTTCAAACATTTAAGGTCTTGTAATAATATTAAGATCTGTGTACAGAGTAACAGAAGCTACATATATCTATTAGCATTTAAACTACAGTCGTTGAATGTAAATTAAAACTTTAGGGAATGCTCCAGTATTATTTATTTATACAGCTGAAAAAAACCAGTGAAATTATAATTATCCCAAAGGTTACACATATTCAAGATCAGTTAATTGTCCCTTAATTTTCATTTTATTGCTTAAGTACTTTTCACGTCTTTAGGATTTCCTGCATAAAATGACTGAAGTCTTTATTATGAATTCATGAGTTTCTTTACAGGCTTTAATAGCTGTCTCACAGGGATCTGTATGAAGAGTTTAATACTAGGGTTTTTTCTGCCCTGGGAAGAGGAAGTGTTTTGCCTGAGACAGAAAAAAACCCATCTATCCCAGAAATGGCATTGTTTATATAAATAAGTAACATCTACAACCAACCTAAATAGAGCTAAATAAGATGTACCCCTATCTAGACTTGGGCATGATACCATGATATCAGCATTAAAATTCTTAACACATTCTCTTATCTGTTTAAAAGCCAAAATTCTCCTTCAAAACGTAACTTGAATTGTCACTGTCAGCAAGAATTTGACTGGTCCTCTGACAGAGTCAGAAAGTGGAATAAGGTTAAGGCTGAAGATCCTGATTTAGCAGATAGTCAAAATTATTAGCACTACTGGGCTCTGCACAAAACAGCCATTTTTTTTTGTCTGACCACTGAAAATCAAATTGTCTGGGATGCAGGTTCCAAGTCCTATTTGGTGAAAGAGGTTTCAGGTCCATATTTCTTGCCTTGCATGAGAACACTATATCTTGGAAGGTGATCTAGGTCCTCCTTGCTGTGACACAACTTCTATAGGAGAACGGAATAAAGATGGCCAAAGAGGAGTAGGAGAAAGTGCAGATTTCTTAACCTGTTCATTAGTTCATTCAGCTGAGAAGGATGAAGGGAATCTGACTGCTGGTCCCTGTTCCCAGAAGAGCTCATGCAGACTTGCCTCACTTTCTAAAGGAATGACTTTGTATTGAATCTTAGGAGAGTTTCAGACTGTTGGATCTGATCTGACATAAGCCCCTCAAGTCTATGTGTTAATACATCTGACTTTTGCTGCCTCTAAGTGCTACAATTAATATTTACAAAAGCTGATTTTCACAGTTTTCATGATTGTTGTTTAACATGACACCTTTTGTAAATATTAATTGTAGCACTTAATACATCTGATTGTTATTCACCAGAGGAGGAAAGTTTACATAATCCTTGATACTGGCCTATGAAATAGGTACCTAAACCTATCTTAATGTCAGGTCTCTCTTCCCTTTCCTCTTTCCTTTTCTTCCCCTCACCTTTGTCCTGCATAACCTAAACATCTATCCAGAAAAGCAATGGAGATGTGTATTCATGAATCTGAAAACACTAACATTGTTCACTCCTGTCTGTCGCTACACTGTTGAGAGTCAGACACATGATCACAACAACAACCCAACCATGGTTTGTAAATCAAACCTGGTGAGCTGTGTGAGCAGGCCCAGCATGAACAAAATATTGAGGCAGCACTAGCTTGGGGAAGTTGCCAACCATTGTGCATTATTACACAATAGAGATCTCCACGTGTCCCATGATCACACCCTTGTGATTCCAGTTTCCAGTATATAATAAAGCCCTTGGTGAGCTTTAAGAAAAGATCTTGAGCATGGGCAGGTTGTTGCAGAGGTCCTGGAGATATAAGCACCAGATCATAGAAGAGGCTCTCAAAGGTATAAACAAAAATCCACAAGTGATTAGTTTCCAGACACTAAGGAGTGCAACTGTAAGAGTTGGTAAAGCTGATTTTAGAGTTTAAGATGACAAAGAACATGTATCCAACATGTGGAAAAGATCTTGTGTATCATAAATAAACAAAGAGGATAAATAAAAAAACAATAAAGGAAAAAATAATCAGGAATTACCACAACATATTCTTTTCCTCTTCAAGATGTCGCACCATATTAATACTACTACTTAAAACAGTTAATTTGGTAAAGAAAGTTCTGCTTTTTGATATACCTTGTACCCTAGGATGACTGGAGTCTCAGCCATATTCTATAGAAAGAGTTCAGTAAATTAGAATTCAGAATTGCTGTGAGTGTTTGTTTTGTACTACAACAACAAGGTGACTGATACTGCAGTACTGATACTGCATAGCTTGAGTGCAACAGAGTTTTCTCCACCCCCACAAACCCCAGGTCAGTGTTGTATGGAACAGATTTTGCTATGCTTCATATTTTTACTGAAGCTGAATCCATCCAAGTCCACTAGACATTCTTTGCTTCAAAGACAAAATATCAGAAGTTATTTTCAACTTAGTAAAGGCAGGAAGGAAAACTACAACTTTTTTTCTTAAACAAGTATGAAAAATCACAGATAAAATGTGTAATAATGCCTGGTTGTAATAATCTGTACATATGGAAAACACTAGGCTTAGCCATCTACATATGTTTGGTGGCTTATCTAAAACTGAAATTCAGGGAAAAGTTTAAGTACAAAATGACAACTTGACCATGCAGAAGGCATAGCAAAAAAACAAACAGGACACCCAAATTCATCTTATTCATTGCAGATTTAAGGCTGTAATCTAGGTTCTTTCTATTAGATTTTGCAGCGCAAAGCAGCAGAAACCTATTTCAGCTGCCTGGTTAAACGACCATTAAGACAATGTTCAGGATCACACAGAAGATCTATGGCAAAGTGGAAAACTGAACTGGGAAAACAGTGTCATTAGTCACTGTCCCCATGTTTTCAGCAGTGCAGTGCTGTGATGAAGCAAGCAAGGAGACCGAACAGCATGCCAAAGCCCCTGCAGACTGTGGATTATAGTGTACTTTTCACAAAGCCAGTTTCTCACCGCTGATTAAGTAATCACACAATTTTTGTTTTCTTGATCATCTATGAAAACAGGATGTTTCAAGACAATAGAAGAATGTTATGTTTCTGATGGGACTGCTGTAAACCTCTGCTGCTAGTCTGGCCAATTACAAACCACTTTTTCTGAAAACATCCTATGTTTGCATGCAGCAGCCCCAAGATACAAGTCTACCAGTGATGTAAAGCACTTTAAAGACTGTGAAAGATGTATTCACTAAGAAAAGGTCAACCAACCTTTGCCTGTTAGCATATATAGTTATGCACTGTCAGGTGTCAAACGTAGTACCATGCCCCCAACTTTTAAACATCAAAGACATTAAATCAACATAGACATGCCGGTATGTTTTACAGATGCTGAAGCTTCTTAAAAACAGAAAACAAAAAAACAATTAAGAAAAGCTTATTTCTTGGCTAGAAGGCTAAAAAAATTCAGGTATCTCAGATCTAGTGCTCTGGTTTATGCCCAGCAACAAGTTTACCAGTGCATAATTGATATTCAAAAAAATCCTTAGACATTTCCAAAAGCGAGAAACTACCTCACTGTGGGGAGGGGAAACATAGCTCAAATACTTCGCTATCTGGTTTTTCAGTTAAGATTAATGAACAACAGAAATACCAAACCCCTTGGAAAAAGTGCCGATTTGCTAAAAATGAACATGTAATTACTTCATATTTTGCACTGCAGTGCTGAATAAAATTATTTTGGTTTAAGGTAGCACTAGTTTATAATGGAAAAACATCTCAGCTCGAACTCCTCTCAAACAGGTAGTTTGCTTCTTATTCTGTGCAGCACATACTGTGTAAACAGTGAAAAACCCTTTTGTCTCCCTGGCAACACATAATTCTTCTACATATATAGTAGGAAATAAGTGCTGATGAAATCATTGAGATGTGGGAAAATTTTACTGTACACAGAATGGTGATAGAGAAATCAATATTTTATCAATATACTTACACTACAATTGTACTGAGTGCCTGTGCCTAGAAGCTGACAGCAGTGGGACTGCAGGGGCAGCCTCTGTGAGGAGGAGGGAAAAAACACGAGATAAATAACCCTGTGAATACTAAGGTGAGAGCAGGAGGAGGGAAGGTGGTGTTCCAGGTGCCAGAGCAGATGTTCTCCTGCAGCCCATGGAGGGCCATGGTGGGCAGATATCCACACTGCAGCCCAGGCAGGACCACAAGCCAAAGCAGGTGGATATTCCCTGAAACAACTGTGAGCCATGGAGGACCCACAGAGGAGCAGTTTGTAAAGAACTGTATCCTGTGGGAAGGACCCATGGTAGAGCAAGGGAAAGGTGTGAGGAGGAAGGAGAAGCTGAGAGAAACTGCCTATGGACTGGCCACAACCCCCATTCCCCATCCCCCAATGGAAAGAGTTTAAGTTTTTTCCATTAATTTTTCTCAGATCTGGGTTCAACAGAGAACAAAGATTTAGTTTTGATGAAGAATCCATCTTCCACATTTGTAAATTTAAAGCAAAGTTTCTCTATTGGACTAGAAGAAACCGAATAATTACTCTACCTTGGAAAGAATCACAAATGCAGGTGGCTGTTTGGATCTTATATTTTTAAATTGCACACCTGGTTGGTCAATGGAAGAATTTATGTATGTGGAACATGTGATTGATGAGCTATTAATCAACCAAGATGACATACTGCCACCTTTAATCACAATAAGTAACCTCTTTCTTAATTGTTAATTGCAGTCTTAATTATTGACAATTAGTCCCAACACAGCTGAAGATATAATTTAACATGGAAAAGGATGACAGCATATGATCCATAATGTGTTACAGAAACAAAAAACCAACACTGTCTGGCAAAATATACCTAATCAAAGATATGAATAACCAAGAGGGCAGAGATAAATACATAAGGATAAGGGAATTATCTAAGACCATTGATAATGCTAATGATGAATTCTGGACAGCTTGTATCAGGGTGACAGTTTAAAAACAGTTCCCTAGTTCCACCTCTCTCTCCCCCCCCCCCCCCCCCCCCCCCTCTCCCCTCCTCTCTCTCTCCCTCTCTCTCTCAACAGGAGGTAAAGTAAAACTTTCAAAGTAAAAGTTTGATTTACAAATAAATCTACAGATGTAGATCTAAAAACCTTGTAAAAATGAATTCATTGATAATTGGCTGTCAACTTGATAAAAACCTGCCTAGGGTTTCAGTGCTCCTGGTCACCCAAAGCAATCCTGCTAGCTGGTTTCTTCTTTCAGCAAAAATAATCACATATGGACAAGAATGGGATTATGCCTACAACTTGAAGTGAATTTTCTTTTTCATGTGATGCAAGCAGGAAGCTATATGCCTCTAATTTGACAAGTACTGCATTGCTACAATGCTGATACAGTCTGGGCTTAAGCTTATTTCTTGAATGCTGCTCATTTCTACTCAAGATTTATAGATATCTAAGAGTAAACATATCATCTATGATATTTTCTTCCTTCACTTTTAACAGACTTTAGTGTTGCATTTTGTTACTTCAATGCAATTTCCATTTTACTGTGCTGCAACATTAACTATTCTCTCTCAGCAAAACCTACATCATTTCTTTCGCAGAGAAAATGCAGGTTATTACACGACAAGAGTGAAAGCATTTTATATTCAGTCATGAGCAATATGTTAATGATGTAGTACAGAGCTCAGTGAAATAATGTCAACATTATCTGCAATCTGCACAGCAAAAATGAAATGTCAGCCAATTCCACCAAATGGCAAATGGTTTTACTGTTCAAGGAGCTGGTTTATAAATTTGTTAGTTCAGACAAGATGACATAAAAAAGGAAATTGGAGACTTGGGAAGGAGAGGAAAGAAAAGAAAATCAATAGAGCTGCTAGTTCAACACTTCCTCTATGGTAAATTGTAGGATTTTGTAGGTGCTGTTTTTTCAGTAGTAAACTAATGGGTACAAAGGTGGAAGAATCAATGCTTAATGTTTAGAGAAAACTATTCTAAGAAAAACAGTTGTTTACTCTTTGCATAAATGCAACTTACTTATATGCAAGATAAGCCCTGCAGGCAATTTTAAGGACACGAGCCTTTTCCATAAAATCCATCTTTTATATTTAATAGCAGTAGGATTATAAGCTGGCCAGGCTTGTGTCTTGTCCAGTCTACTTAGCGTAGAAATGACATAGGATTTACCTCCTATAGCACAATAGTAAATATGACTCTTCTGTGGATAGAAAGCAGAATTTACATATACAAGTGAATTCTCTCTCTCTCTGTAACAGATATTGACCTAAAAATTGCACGATACAGAGACTCTCATCAGTTACTACAGCACCGTCCACATTAGTTGCAACTATTACTAGGAAGTGTGGCCAATTTCCTTCAAAATCCCTAAAGCAGTTCAAAAGCATCAGATTTTTCAAGCTAGGTCACTGAGCCTCTTTTGACAGTTTAGGTAAGAGGGCAGAAGTGATCAATTATTACACAAAACAGAATAGATGTTATATAATAACATTCTTAATATTAATTTGAATTAATACACATTGGTAAGCTGAGCTGGCAAATGTAGCTCAGACTATAAATTCCAATAAGCAGCAGAACTATTTTTCATTGCACTATATACAGTCTGTGACTGATGCAGTTCTGAAAATCTCACCTAATAATGCCACAATTAATGAAGTGTATAGAATTATTTTTTAAAATAAATTGACCCATTTTGTGGAACTGACAGAAAAGATTTTCTGAGAATATTCAGTAACATTTTCCTTTCTTACTTAATGCAAGCAAAAGCAGTTTGTAGTGTTGGAAATTTGTTATTTTAGAGTGTTTTGGTTTAGTGTTATTGCATCCTGAGAGAATGAATAAGCAGAAACCCTACATGTTATGACCTTGCCAGTTTACCTCTTGGCAAAACTGAAGTGACTTGTCTTTGCAGTATTTTCACAGTGCTGTTGGATGGCTCACACATTTTCCTATCTGAAGGGAAAAAAATGTCCCTATTCAACAGTTGAAATAAGGTTTCAGTCAGAAGAGTCTCTTCTTTAGAATTGACTTAAGGTCAAAATACAGCATTTATAAAAATGAGTGAAAGATTGCCATAAAATACAAGGGGGGAGGAAAGGGGAGTGGGGTGGAAATCCTTACCCTAGAGCACAGCTATCCTAGTATAGCTGCCGCTAAACTACAACCTTCCTTAACACATTTTCTGCCACTCAGCTGCTATACCAGATGCTATGAATTAACTCAGAGCCATACGCATTTATACCTGCTGAAAAACTAACTCCACTTTCTCCCATGAGAGGTTGTCCATCTTCCACCAGACATTCCCTCAAAGGGAGGATCTGGATCCTGTTATGCCTTACTTGCCCAAGCCTAAAGTGTAGATTACCAGAAATTCTATTTTTTCTGCTAATTCTGGAGGCACTTGCTTTTCAAGGGTCAAGCTTCTTTTAACCCCTGAGTACTTCTTGAGCTTGCCAACTTGCCTTACACCTCTGGACTGTAAGTTTTCATACAAAACATTACAGAAAGAACATGAGCAGCCATTCTCAAAGAACATCTTAAACAATTTGCCAAAAAAGGTGGATTAGTACTTAAATTTTTAACCAGCAGCTTAATATTGCGTAAGAGGTGTAGACTTCAGTCCTTCATCCATCAGTGAAGACTGGAACTCCAATTTCCCTGATGTCAGGAAAGTGTCTTTGTTACTGAGGGACGGAATTTATTAAAATGAGGTCCCTGGTACTCAGGTGTGGGAAATACTCGAGTATTTTTGTTACTATCACCTTTGTCCTTCTGCCTCTTTCTGTGATATAAATCATGGTTGCCCTTCCACATGTGCTGATTTTCTACACCATAGAATTGTTATAAAATTCTCCCTGGGCATTGAAGCTATGTGCCTACTTCAGAACTGTGAATTCTTGTTATCAGCAGCTATCTGAAGATCAGGCACTACAATGTTCATTACTGTGATGTTTCAATACTTTCATACTTAAGTCCTTTTATAGATCTATTCCTGAATCCATTACTAGATACCCCATAGAGCATCTGAATTCACAGGGTTAAAGCTTAGGAAAGGAAGAAAAACTGACCAAAATCCCCTGTTTCACCAAGGATCCCAAAATACTCAGTGGGGAAGAAAACAACAGAAAAACTACAACAGACGCAAGGAAACTGAGGTGCTGCTGAAAGTTAGAAGACAACTACAGCACTCATTGGCTATTCAGAAAGCAATGATTAATCATCTATTTTAAAGTGAGCAGGGGTTCCGCTTACTGCTAATGTATTTCCCAAGATTACTATCCAGACCTTCACAGTCATTGAGTAAATAACAGCAGATGTTGAGCTGTAAAACCACATCATTCAGCTTAGATTAGATATTTAATAAAAACAGACATGCTTGACAGAATCTAGCCCTTAGTTTTCTAGAGCTATTCTGAAAGGGTAGGAGGAAGTTGTTCTCAGAGGCATATTGTACATTGTCTCTTCAAGCCTAAAAACAATGTTCTCTTCTGTGACTACTGTTGCAACTAGTACGTGTCAGATAGGCTCCACCCCTCACCCAAGAGTAGAAATTTTGTCCACTAATGGCTAACAGATTTGCCAGATAGAGTAAGTCCTTGAGAGTCACCTTCTGTTAGTGTTTGTATGGACATTATTTAAAAAGAAATAGAAAAGCATAAATATTTTTAAAGGGTGGTCAAAGTACACTTGCTTATAAATTAGTTTGCTCTTCTCATAGCTTTTTTTATTATTTCCTTCCATACAGTAACCATAAAAACATTGTTAGCCCTTTCTTGGCTTTTTGCAAATTATGAGTCTGCAGCCAAATGAAGTATGGAACCTGAAGTCCAACCGTTAACCTAGCACTGCCAAGTCCACCACTAAACCATGTTGCTAAGTGTCACATGTGCACATCTCTTAAATACCTCCAGGGATGGGGACTCAACCATTTCCCTGGCAGCCTGTTCCAATGCTTGACAACCCTTGCAGTGAAGAAATTTTTCCTAATACCCAGTCTAAACTTCCCCTGGCACATCTGGAAGCCATTTCCTCTTGTCCTACCACTTGTTACTTGGGGGAAAAAAGACCAACACCTGCCTCACTACAACCTCCTTTGTTGTAGAGGGCAATAAGGTCTCCCCTCAGCCTCCTTTTCTGCAGGCTAAGCAACCCCAGTTCCCTCAGCCACTCCTCATAATACTTGTGCTCTAGACCCTTCACAAGTTTCATTGCCCTTCTTTGGACAAGCTCCAGCAATTCAGTGTCTCTCCTGTAGTGAGGGGCCCAAATCTGCGCATAATATTCAAGGTACAGCCTCACCACTGCCAAGTACAGGGAGACAAATGCTTCTCTACTCCTGCTGGCCACGCAATTCCTGATACAAGCCAGGATGCCATTGGCCTTCTTGGCCACACCGCCAGCTCATATTCAGGCAGCTGTTGACCAACACCCCCAGGTCTTTTTCTGCCTGGCAACTTTCCAGCCACTCACCCCTAAGCATTGTGTGGGGTCATTGTGACCCAAGGGCAGGACCCGGCACTTGGCCTTGTTGAACCTCATACAATTGGCCGCAGCCCATTGATCCAGCCCCCTCTGTAGAGCCTTCCTATCCTCAAGCAGATCAACACTCCTGCCCAACTTCCTGTGGTCTGCAAACTTACTGAGGGTGCACTCAGTTCCATCATCCAGATCATTGACAAAGATATTAAACAGAACTGGCCCAAATACTGCACCCTTGAATGTGAACATGCAGTAACACAAAATGCATTTATCAGTCCCAGTTGAAAAACAAACAAACAAATCTGTTTCATTCTTCATCAGCAAAGCTATATTTATATTTTTTGATGCATATTCTGAGATCTTTAATGTGGGAGATATTTTTCAGGATGTAAAATTCTGAAGAATTTTACAAAGGAACCCCAAGTCCAGCTTGGGTCAGTACAGTTTAATAGTGCAAATAAGCATGATTAACTAGACAGAAAAATTAAAGTAAATCAGGAAAAAAATAGGATAGAATAAATTTATTTCTATGCGTGCCTTCAAGAAATTTTAATTAGAGGTATAGACTAATTCCTCTGGGATTCCAATTTAAAGTGTTCCATAGTCACGAGCCCTAACAAAATACAAAATCCATTACTTCAGTGTGCACTTTAATTCAGGAGCATATGCAGTACTGGTAGATGGGAAAAATGAAACTGCACAGCTGCCAGAATAACAAACACATGAAATACAGACAAACAAATGTTGTTGCCTTTTATAGCTCCAGCTAGACAGAGGAACCAGGCAATTCTTCTTAATGAATAGACTTCCTAGAGAGAAAGCAGCTTACAAGGGAAATGAGGATAAAACATTTGTAAAAAATCCTAAATATAAAAGATATTTTGAAATAGGTCTTTTTTATAATAAGGCTATGTACAAATTAGGATTTTGCCATGAAACTAACTAATTTACTAGTTAAAATAGAAAGTAAGATATATAAATATCTTTACTACTAGTAATTTTATAGTTATTAAATGTTTGATTGATATACTTTTTCTGTTTCATATAAACAATTGGTTTTAATCCTTTAAAAAGGTGATTAATAAGTCTGTATACATAAAAAGTAAAAAAAGAAGAGAATGATAGATAGAGCCGGGAGATTTTGTTAGAGCACCAGAAAATCTCAACAAAAATTTTCATTCAGAAGAAAGCATAGATCTTTTATCCTATCAAAAACTCCAGTTATGGCTGATATCTTGTTCTGTTTTCCATGAAGTACAATATTTTCTGTCAGAGAAGCCTCAAAGTACTTGTAAAATGGTAACAGCTGATATTTTCCAGAATAACTTGGGACACCACTTGGTTGTCTTGCTACAACCTTGTTTTCAAAATGTATAGCACTTTCATTCTGGAATCAGGTCAGTTTTGAAAACCGATATCTACAAAATTACTAGTCACTTTTCAACACTTCAAATTTCATTTAAAATTTGCACATATATTGACTCTTTAAATACTTATATTTTTTCCGTGATGTTTACTCATTTCCCCCAACAGAGGAAATTCAATAGGCAAGGGAATTTTTTTTTTTTTTTTTCTTTTTTTTAAGAAAAATACAAGATAACACCATTTCAACAGAGAATCCAGAGAGTAAGTAGAAAGCAAATCCACGTAAAAACCTCAGGCTGCTGCTGCTGCTTTGCTGCTTCACTGATGGGTAACATGTGGCACATGAGAGTTTTAATTAGTTAGGCAATTAGTTATGAAGCTTTATTCTGAAAATTATAAACATGCTGAAGAATCAGATTCAAGAAAGGAGGACACAAATTAATTTGTCCATGGCTTTGTATGATTCACTATAGAGATACATAGTGTAGACATGTAGGATTTTATTTTTTCTGCTTTAAAAATGTGTGGATTTTTTGCCAATTTGAATAATGTAAAACAAATTCCAGTAAATGACAAACTAAAAGCATCAGTCAAATACTTTAATTCCTAGGCCAAATTGTTATCACTTCTGTGATCCGTCATGAGATTTCCACTTTTCATTGTGGTTGGAAAGTCATTTTCAGTCAAGAGTCACATAATTTATGTTTTATTTGAATGATCCAGTGATTTTACTAAACTAGTTGAAAGCAGACCTCTTTGAGCCATGAATTTTAAGGACTTATTCCTACATTCTCTGTATTGTGAAAATACATACAGTTTAAGAGCTGATTCTAAAAACATTGCTTCAGCTATACAGCAATTTTTCTTTTCAGTTGTAAAGACAAAAGAGGGGCTGATTTAATATTCAGTTGAAGCCAATGGGGAGAAAGTGTCTGATCTTCACCACATATTATTTTTAGCCTTGTAGTAAGCATACTGTGTAGGGCCACATGATTAGGCAGTATTCTCAGAGACTAATGTTCATATCAAGAGTTTAAACTCAGTGTTCCTTCATGAACAATTAAGGAAAAGGTTCCCTAAAGGGTTGTTCAGAAGAGGAGTCCCTGGCCCAAAGACGTAACCTATCTTTTGCTCCCTTGGTGAACTACAAAAAAAAATCATGGGGAGTTTAGCCTCAACATCAGTTCCAGCAAGTAAAACATACCAGAAAATGTGATTATAATTAGAGGTTTACTTTTGATTGTTTCTCTATATCCCTCAGCTTAATTGTAGACGTCCATGCGATAAAGTATGCTCAGCTTTTTATATCATTTTTCCTTTGTTGCTTCTGATGCATACTTTTTTGTCAAACCCTTACTTTCAAAATAAATACAGTGAAGGAAAACCCAGTTTTTAAAAACTATCCATTTAAACAAATGCTAATACAACTACAAATAGGCTTTAATTCAAATCAGCTACCTACACAGATGGAAGACATTGCTCAAAAGAACAATTTTATTTAGTCTACCACATACAAAATATGATTATACAATAAAGAAAATCTACAATAATTATTATCTATTTGACTGGCCACTATGCATAAAAAAGTTAAAACCATATGGCATAAGCCTGTTCTAATCCAAGAAAAGAAAAACATACGAGTAATTTTTTTTCTCTGATTTTGTGCAACAATTATTTGCTGGGGAACAATTCTTTCATCGTTATTATGAGAGAACATTAATAGACAGAAACCTAGCAATGGTGATGAAGGCCTCAAAAGAACAAGAGAGTCAAGTGTATAATTTAACAAATGATAATATAGTAGAACTGATGCCCCACAAGTGCATATTAAATTCTATGTTGATATAATTAGTTTTTGTTAAAAATACTCTAGATGACTGTAATAACATTTAGCATCATGTTTCACAACATACACAAAAATCAGAGATAACAATTTTAACTCATGCAAGCTTTAAGTAGTTCTCAGATGATAATTGTGTGCCCTTATTACCTATAACCACTTCAAAACTGATACTTCTTATATGACAAATAGCCTGATGAGGTTTAGTGTTCTTGGGGCCTCTGTCACTATCACAATCTAAATAGTAATTCTGCTTCTTATTTTATGGTGTATCATACTAACAATAAGGCACAGATTTGTATAAATTTAGTGCTGGTAAATTTTATTCCCAGTTTTACTTGCCTCACTCAAAGCAAATGCCACTTTCACCATCAAGATGAAAGCATAGAAGTCCATGTTTGCTCTTTTCATGACAACAGAGGTAAATGTTATTTCACTTTATTTCTGTCATCCTGGAAGAGAATTATCCTGTCCCTAAAGAGATTATACTATGCAATCTGAAAGACATTTCTACCAATGTTCTTAATAAAATTGATATATTTTACTATCAGTTATTCATGACATTTTGGTGAAGAAGAATTATCAAAATTTTTGTCCTACATCGGCTTGCACTTAGGCTTTAAGCCACCCTGTAGATAAAATACATATAGTTGCTCCTATGCTTCAAGATTTAAGTATGAACTTAGTTCTTTACATCAAACAGCATGTTGTAGAGTTTACCAAATTTTTTTTTTGTTGCAAGTGGAAATAGAATGATTGGTCACAAGAAAGCTGAAAGACAAAAAGAGCATGTTTCTAAGACAGCACAGACCACTCCTTTATCAGAATTTCTACTATCTACAGCAAATCAGCTTTCCAGAGTAATTTTAAGAGGTACATAAATTGTACATTATTGCTGTCAGGTGTATGTACAGAAGGAATGTGCAACAAATTTTAGTCTTTTTAGTAGACACAGGGGAGAACCTAGGAGGTAAATTTTGCATCCAATCAGAGTATGGCTTAAAATTAACACACTTGGGGGGTGGAGGGCACATGTTGTGGATGGGTTTGGGTGGGGGTTTTTTGTTGTTGCATTTTGGGAGGAGAGGTTATTTGTTTTAAGTAGTCTCGTCTCTGCTTTTCAGGTACACCCAAATTTCCAGCTTCTGTTCATAACCAAGTTTTAATACAGTATGATTTTGTAGACTTTCAGTCAAAAAGTATACATTTATGAGTTTCTATAATGCGGAAATAAAATATGCTATTTAATCAGTTCAATCTAAATGAAATGATAGAAAGTCTGATCAATATTTGCTATGTTTGAATCAGAAAGTGCATTGCTTTGAGCCATCGCTGAACTGCTGTTATGGAAATCCAACACACAGTGATCTTTACAAGACAAAATAATCTCCAAGCATAATTTCCATGTTCAGCTGAACATGTCTTCACCACTTTGGATACCGCTATGAGCCAGCTATCAGTACTTAAGTTCTACTGGTTACTCGGAACTAAGAGAAGTCTTGGAAGTGGCACAATGAATGTTTCTAGCAGTCACAAAGTGGAGCCAAAACAATAGCTGTCTTCAAAAAATATGCGCATCCACCATAGATATAATTAAATTATGATTTTTCAACCAAAACTGAAGAGACAGGTATAACTGCAAGCTCTTGCAGAGGTACTTACACTAGTTTTAAATTAATTTGGATTCCATTAACATAGTATTCAAGAAACTCAGAGAACTCCCTAGAAACCCTGAGTAACTTAGATGACCAGTCTGCATTGATATTTGCATCCAAGTTTACAAGCTAAAATGTGTTGTCACTGCTTTGACTGTGCTTATGCATGGCGTGACAGCAGTGTAGTCACAAGAAAACCAGGCAAAACGTGATAGCATCTGTTAGATATGGAACTCTTTCCACCAAATTAGAACTTAACCGTAAATAAAGATACCACTGATTTCCACTAAGGAAAATAATTGTTCTTCTGGGCCTTTGCTTAAGCAAGTTAAAAAGAAAGTTAAACAAAACATTTTCAAGGGAGAGGTTTTCTTTGTGATTTTTGCTCCAATTTTCCTATCATGATCAAAGAGCTTTTGGAAAGCACAATCCATTTCTCATGTAATTCAGCTGGCATTTGTTCACAGCCAAGTCACATAAAATAGGTTCAGCTTGCAAGTGAAGTACACTGTCACTTACATTATACGTTGACAAATATCTGAAAAGCTCCTCTACCCCCAAGTTAAATATGAGGATTTTTAGAGCTGTATAGAAATTAAGATTAATTTTCTTCATAAATATAACATTACTGAATGTTGTTGCACTATGCATACACAATAAAATACAAAAATTGTAGCATAACAATTCAAAAATTTTTCTTTGAAAAATCATTAAACTCAATTATTCTAATAAAATGTGTCCAAATGTCCATTCAGAACAAAATTTCATTTTATTTCTATATTTAGGAAAATTAAATATAGCTTCAATATTATATATACAGAAATTCTATTAAAATTTATGTATGTCTGAAAATAACACTATTTCAAACAGAAGATTGAAATAAGTATTTGAGAAAGTAAAACCAGCAAAAATTCAAAACCTAATGCATAATAGTGACAAAGATTTTGTTATGTACTTGAATTTGCTCAATTAAGACTAAAACAGGTTGCATAACTTATTTTTCTTCATTGTTAAGTTTAGGGGAAAAGGATTTTAAAATGTAATCACACGTAAGGATTTTTTGTTCATTTTGCCTTTTTGATCACCTGTGCTATTTCAGAAGGTAGTATGTCCATTTTCAAAACAATGCTAAAAAATAAGTTCTTTCCAAACATTGGCATGAAACAGACAAATAAAGAACTACAAGCTTATCAGTTTCCGACATTCATATCCATGCTAACCACCATAAATTTTATAAATGCAAAGCCTCAAAAAACAAACTAACCCTTAGTACACTACGTGGTTTTGTTCCTATTTTCATTTCAGAAGAAGAGAGAAAGAGTACACAAGAGAAGTGGCAAGAAACTATATATACTAACTCAAAATTTCTGTTCAGCTCAAGTCTATTAAAATCATGCAAAATCCCTTTTGATAGATTCATCAGAAGGTTGAAGCTGGTGGTCTTGCCAAGATTTTAGTTCCATTGCAAACATTCTTACTTATAAAGAAACACCAAAATCATGAAATCAGTGTCTAATCTAAGATCTTCAAACAAACATATAAAATCTAATCTACAATCTTTGACTTTCCTTACTACCCCTACACATTACCATGCAGTTTGGAAAGTACATATATCTATAACCCCATCTGTGTAGAAGCAAGTGTTTCTCAGGCTACATGACTGAAAACATTTCCAGAGGAACAATATTAAGCAGCAGTTGGTTCCATCAACATGGCACTCAGTTAATAGATTGACAGCTGCTGAAAACAGTGAAGGAAGACTTCAAAACTGCCCTTTGCAACGGTCACATGTTGGGCAAAGGTGAATTTTACTGCCTTAACTAAGATTTTGACCTAGATCTGCCACAAATCACACTTTGCATTCCTATAGCACCTGTCACCTTTCATCCCTAAGGATTTCGAGCACTTTTCAATAAGGCAGTACCGCTAGAATACGGAATCAGGAAGACATTTTAAGAAGTATCCTCCAAGTGGAACCTTTGACACTAACCAGACTAATTTTATTTTCAAAACTACCAGATAAGAGTTGGGAAAAAACCCTCCAAGGAAAATTCTAAAAATAAAACAGTCACAGAAGTTCAATAAATCCATAATCGCTCCTACTAACAGTCGGCCTGTAGCCCTGTAAAGTATTGCAATAAAAACTCTATTTAATATGAGGGTATTTACTTTTAAAGACTAGTATTTCGAAATCCCATTTTATTTCTAGCAAAAGGTATAAAAGTATAGCTGTAATGAGTTCATCTTTGACCTCCGAGTGTAGACTATACTTTTCAGAGCTGCTTGCTTAGGATAACACGGGTCTTACTTTATAAACCACCTCTGAATTTTGTAATTAGATCACAGGGGTCTCATCCACTTATCAGCACATGTATATGTGCCATGTCTGTGGATTCTGGCAAGCTTTGTGCATTCCAGATTTGGCCATGAGGTTCTTCCAAGGTAAAGAACATAACAGAACTTGCACTCACTTTGGAGATGAAGTCCACAGTAACCTAAGTAGAGGCTGAAAATGCTCCCCTCTCCTTCCACACCACCAAAGACATGCTACATCCACATTTCTCAGAGAAGGCATCTTGCAATTTTTTTTATCTCACAGGAACTTGCAGTACTCCCACCTTAACTTATCTAGCACTTGCTCTGTCACAGAGCTCTTCAGAAGGGGTTTTGGTTGTTTTTTTGTTTGGTTGGTTTGGGGGTTTTTGTTTTGGTTTTTTTTTTGTTTGGTTGGTTTGGGGGGGTTTGTTTTGTTTTGTTTTTTGGTTGGTTTTTTTTTGTTTTGTTTTGGTTGGTTGGTTTTTTTACAGTGAGAACTTCCTTATGAGGGGCGTGAGCAAGAAGCTTGGCATCTGGGCTAGGTATCTTCTACCTTGGTCTGCAAATGGTCAGCTACATCAGTATCTGCCGGTGTTTTGGCTCCATGAAGACATTTTGGAGGCTGACATCCCTGTATGTACCTCAGAGGCCAGAACTAGAGGCCTCTGGACTGATTTAAAACATGCCCAGAGCAAGGGTTATTTTTCTCCTTGGAGACAGATTACAGGGTAGACATAGTGTCAACAGTCCTCACCAGCACCCAAAGAGACAGCACAAGTCAGAGAGAAGTGGAGGGGAGAAACTCCTCCTTACTACATAGTAAAGCGTATCTTTTATCTTCCAGAAGTTAGTAAAAATTTGTATTAAATTTCTCTGAAATCAGGCACAGGTTAGGAAATTACATGAAGACCAAGGGCAGATGTCCTTGCTCATCAGCGTTAACAATAACCACACAGACTTTAGCCACATAATTTCTGAGTTAACTTTGTCCCTGTAGCACAGCTTAAAGAACCTTCAACCTCTGCTACATCAACACCTTGTCCTTTCAGTTTGGTGTTCAAGCAATTTATTTGTACCAAGTAACAAAAAAAGCTCCTTGATAAAATAACAGCATACAAACCACTTTTCAAAGCACAACTTATCCAAAATGGTTGCTTTCCAACACTCAAGCCTCCAAGTCACTTCAAAAAGGCTGTTTCTCAGACACAGGTATAGAGAGGAAGTCTTTCCTAGGCTTGTTCATAGTTACATCCAATGCAATTGATCCTAGACCTACTCTTAGGTTCAGAGTACCTGCCTCCATAGACCATGAGAACTGTTTTGACTGTTCCTGTTACATTTCTGTTTGCACGCTTGTCCTCCTCATGCAGGAGGAGACAGGCACAGACTATAGACATGGTCACATGCAAAAACATCCTATTCTGACAGCCTTGCATAATTTTTTTTGAACGGCAATGGGTATGTTTTACTAGCATGGAAGTAAGCTCTGTGCAGAAAAAGCAGGGCAGACTTTCTTGCCTGTACTTAAAAATACCTGAAGAGGAATCCCATGCAGAAGAGTCACGGTTAGGTGACTTAATGCTGTGCAGTGCCAACTGTACTGTGTTGCCTTATGCAATTTAATGTAACGGGTTCCAATGTTCCAGATAAATACACCAGAGTTAAAGATTATCCCACCTGCCCCATGAACAGCATTGGTTTCATCTTTATAGCTGTTAAAATTGTAGCATATTCAGAAAAAGTTTAATAAAATCCTTAACATGCTACTTTAAAGAAGAAAAAAAAAAAAAGGCAAACAAACAATGGTGTCAACTGCAACAATGTTCCACAGCCTCATCCCAATCAGGGTGACAACTTCGTTGCCTATATAAATATATGCACAGAATATAAATTTGTTTAGAAGGCCTTGCCCTCATGAAACTGTCCTGAAATGAGTAATTAGAACTGACCACATAAATGGAACAGTAGGTAACTATTGCCATTCCTGCACTGCTATTGTTAATATTGGGTAGGCAGTGTTCAGCAGCACTTAATAATGTTTTACTTTTGAAGCTGGAGTTTTTTTTCCCCATAAGAGTTCAGCTTATAAACTTCTGAATCAGTGAAGTTACTTTGGTTTTACACAACTATGACTGAGGGACAGTTATGGCCTTTAGTAATTCCTTTCACTTAGCTTCAAATCAGACCTTTTGATATAAAAAGGGTCAATAAACATGACAAATCCTAAGAACTGCCTTCCACAGAAATGAGCAGGTGCAGCAGGTGTCCATCAGCTGTCAGGAGCTGATGTTGCCTTTAGGGCAAAAGATATTCAATAGAAAAACAGTCCTTTAAATGGAATTAAAGTCCACGAGGAACTTTGCAATATAATTTCAAAGTCATTGGTTGTACTGAAATACACTTGCAACTAGAACTAAAGCTTAAATCTCAAGCAATATTCTTGTACCTTGCTGAATCAAGACTGATATTTTCTTTTTATTATATAAGATACACCCGAGATTATAGGGGGAAGGGAGTGTGGTTTGGGGTTTTTTTTGTTTGGTTTTCTGGTATTTTGGGTTTGGCAATCAGATCCAATAGTAGACATGCAGCTTCCTTATACAGTGAGCAAGAAGTTGTATAGCCTAGGAAAAAATATGCTCTGAGCTTAATTTTAATGTTATGTTTTAGATAGTATATTTTTTTCTAAATGAATCTTCCACATAGTGTATTTACTGACATTGAATATACATCCAGCTGAACTGATGAAGCATGACACAGGAATCAGTATAGTGTAGTTTATTTTTAATGGAGCTGGCATGCCATCCTATGGGAAGATACCATTAGTATCTGCTGGCATTGATTTAAGTAATTACTAATCAGGAGCCATGCCAACTGCTTGGCACAAGTTAGGGTCGGAGCCAATTTTTTGTGGGTGCATGCTTAATCATCTGCATGTCAATGTTTTTTTGCCCTCAGGTAGATGAGCAGAATGTCAGCTCCTTTGTAGTTTATGAATGAAGAACTAGATGAGTGGATAAAATGGGAAAGAAACGACTTGGTTGACAATTTTTTTTTCCAATATTTGAAAATAATGGATACTATAGTAATCTCTCAAAACTTCATCAAGATCACAACTTCCCTGGTTAGAGGATGCATAAATATAAATAAATATTTTCTTTCAGACTTTGAAGTTCACTATGTTTAAGGGGAATCCAGCAGTTAAACATTTCTGCAGAGTTCCTTTGTTTCTGCCACTTATGCTGCAAACAGGTCCAAGTTTCTTATTTTGAACTCAGCTTGCCAACTGCAGCTGGTTTACCCTCCTACAGTGCCAGAACTATTGTCTTCCTCATCTTTATTCCTCCAGTTTTCTCTACCCAAGAAAAAAAAAAATGAAAGATGTTACCTTTGCAAATTTTATCACTTTTTCCTTGTTGTCACCATAGTGGTCAAGTTAATCAAACATGTGGGCTTTTGGTTTTTTCCCCTGTTTCTCCCTATTGATTGACTTTGTCAAGTTTTCAAAGAGGAACATGGAGGTAGAAAATGACATATAATAAAAACTTCAAACAATATAAAAAAGGTAGAAAGATGTAATGAGCATAAAGTCAAGAGATCCGAGCCAATTTCCATCACTAATGGAGGTACTTTCTGCCCTTATAATACACAGAAATGTTATTAAATGTTTCAGTACATTAACAGTGACAGTTTTCTCACCAAATACAATTAAGCCAGCACTTTCAGTAACATTTTGAACCTTTATTGTCAATATGTTTGTCTTTACAAGAAGGCACACTTTGATCTACACTATCATTCAATATTAAGGTTTCAGATTAGTATTCCAGGACTATATACTAGAGTATTCCTTTCAGTTTGTTAATAAAAAAATGTTGTCTTAAAATCAGGTTGAAGTACCCAGACCATAAGTGCCAATACTTAAATCTGGAATAACACATGCTATTGGGGCCACTGCAGAATAACAAAATATTTAATATGTAGGTCTTCAGGGACTACAACAAAAAAAGCCATTTGTGTTACATTAACAGTACCTGGACACCCACAGCTGACTTTTTTCCTGAGCAGTGCATGAAAATATGAGAGAGAGGGTTCATACACAAATCCTGACTCAAAAAATCCAATAATTCTGTAACCAGACTAATTATTAACATTCTCACACTCTTATTAAAAATATATATATATGTACTCAAGAAAAGAGCAACCTCAGATATCAGCATGTGTTTGGGATTTAAAGCTTTGCTGAAGGGTGTATGTTTGGGTGGATATTAGTAAGAAATCTGAGACAGACCTTATAATACAGAGTCTAAAATATAGTGATAAATTTAACACATACTAGAAGAAAAAGATCAGAGAATGAAGCAGCTCTAGATTTAATTCAGGCCAAAACCAAACACCTTTAATCTCAATCAGTTCAACACAACTGTCTTGAACACTTACCCTTAACTTTGCAAAAGCTTTAAGCAGTGTGCCAAGGCTTCATGGATGAGGGGTATAACAAGAGCTAATGTCTGCTATGCTTAGTCCATGCCATCTTATGGTATGGAAGCATTCCAAGGTTACTTTTAGGAAAGACTGAAATCTGCTTCCTGTTTTTAGTGAAGAGCAGTGTAATTATTTTCTCACATTCTATCTGATGGACAAACACTGTTTAATATTAAATTCCTCTCTGACTAATGAAATGCTTTCCAAATGGCCAGAAAATCTACATACACGCACATTGACATGAAAGACAGTTTGCTTGGACAAGTCATTGAATATTGTATGCAAATTTTGAATTTTCAAGAAGAAAACAACAGAAAAGTCAATGTTTATTTCTATACAAATTAGGTGTAAAATATGAAGTAAATGTAATTTTTACCACAAAATGTAAGTAATAGTGTGGTTTCTGATCAACTTTCATTTCTCCCTTATGTACTGACTATATTATTTAAGTTCAGGAGCTTATGATTTCTTTTTAAAGCAATACAGAAATGAAAGACAAGTTGATAGATTTCTTCTTAAAAATTCATTGTAGAAACTGTTCTTTTATACTAGCCAAAATTCTGATTAGGTTCATGGCTATGGAGAGTAGTAGAGAGAAACATTGTTTATGATCTATTATAGCAAAGACTGGGTGTAAGCAGAATTATTATTTTTTCAGTACTATACCCTGAATTGTCTTTCAAACCAGTTTTTCAATTGTAACAGTTTTTATGAGATTACTCTACATAAGACTATTATATGGATGGAAATAGTTCATACTAAAGTGACAATGTGCAACTAAAGCCCTGACAAAACAGAATGTATGCTTTAAATCAGTATTGCTGTAATATGAACTAGCTATTTAAAGACTCATTGATCAATTTTCTTCTTCTTCAGCTTTGAATTTTAAAGTTTTAATTTCCTAGCTCTTTCCTGTTTTAACGTTTACCTGACATTACCTTTCAGAAATTTGTCTTGCATGGATGTTGATAGGGTAAGAGAATGAACGTTATCATTATACTAAGTTGCATAAGCTGCTATAGCTGAAATTACTTAGCTTGTCATTTGTTATATTGGATTTAGAAGGAAAAAAAAGTCTGACCAGAGGAATAAACAAGGGTAAATAAACACAGTACTCTAAGCAGAGGAGATATTCAACTAAAGACAGGTTTAAGACCATGTTATTTCTTTTTGACATATTACAAATCCAGATGTAAATCTTTTCATAAGAACTTTTGTTTGTTAGTATTGAGGAGACTACTAAAACCTGAAAGCAAGGATACCTTTTAGTTCTTGTTACAAAATAACTGCCTCTTTCCAACAGAAAATCAAAATTTATAATACAATTATAACCAGACATATGATTGCAAATGCTATGGTTACAGCCCAGAAGTATGATTTTTAATAGCAGGTAATAGCATTATACATACATCAGCTACTACTGGGTATAGCTTCCTGCAAGTAAGTGTCAAGTTAAATAGCTTTGTTCTGAAATAAGTGGTGAGCAAAATGCTCATAATTCTTCCACGGACAGAGCTAGAAATAGGGTTCCTATTCTTTTCTTGAATGCTTGGATGAGTGCTGAATTATGGCAGATAGCTTTTCATACGTATGTGACATCCAGTGAACAGGTAATTTCAACAAAGCAGTTATCTACCTGTGGGTTTCCATAAAAAAAAAATTACACTTTTAGTCAACATAAAGGTATTGGAATGAAGTAGATACTTTTCTGAGACCACTAATTCCGTATCTCACTATTTCACTACTCAAATTCATATTCAGTTGATATGCTAAATATCTGGTTTCTGGCTAACCTTGTGAAAGGCAACCATTAGTTTATTGCATAAAGATGCTATAATATTAAATTTATTTTTGTTTGTATGTGTTTCTAAATAATGGCAGAGCTTATCCTAGCCTACTGGTAAGTTGTAAGAACTAACAAGTAGACTTCTTGTGTCCAGTTGGTTTCCTAATCACTTGCTTCCTATGTCATGAGCCATTCAAAATATCTTACAATCACCAGACAATCACCAAGGGAAAAAGTCTGCCCTTGAGTAGCTTAGGAACAATGTCTCCTGGCTGGTTGAGTGGGACAAGAGCAGGGAGATTGCATGTTGTCCCCATCAGTCAAAAGATTTGAATGAAATTTGGAACTCCAAAGAGAGGACTGTTCAGCACTCCATCTGGGGAGTGAGGAACTTCCCAGGAAACAAGAGATACTAAGTTATTTGAATGAACTAAATATATATTTGTGTTCTTGCTACAGTACTGTTAAATTAAGGAGAAACTTAATGTATGTTTTACTACTTACAGAAATAGTTTTCATTTCTGAGGGTAATTTAACTGAAGTTAAGGTAGTTTTGTCTCCATCTAACATGTGCATTAAAGAACAATGGAAAAGATTTCTGATATAGAAAGAACATAAGAAAAAACTCATAACATTTTCTGCAGATATGCATTTAGCTCAGCAATGAGGTTTTTTTGAGCCACAAGTACAAAACACCAGTAGCTGATACATTCACCACTAAACTACCAAAACCTGTTGCTTTTTCTTGACAAAACTATGTTAGATATGCGTGTCTAATGTGCCTGTCCACAAAAGTTATGAGAAATAAGATTTAACTAGAAGTGGATGGTTTGACTCCCATTCACCAGCTATTTTGCATTCTTCTGCCTGAAACTACAGCACATCATGCAACACGTTGACTGCAATATACTTGATGTAGTTCCTAGAGCAAAAAAAAAAAAGCACATAAACAGCTTTAGATGAGCAGTCAATAGAGCTGTCTACTTTCATGGAGTTTTACATATTTTTCAGCTAACTCAAAGACCCAAGTGCCATAGCCAGAACTAGCAGACAGCACACAGATGTATTTGTGTTGCAAAAATTTATGCAATTACTGTATTCATTTCCTTGATCTTGTGTACTCTTACCTAATTTCTGTTTAATAAATACTAATGTATTTTTCCCTGTAAGTAAAAAGATTACTTCATATACAGAAAACCTTCTATCAATATACATAGCAATGAAAATCATTTACATAAAATGCTGTGATATTTCAAATTCTTGCCAGTAGAATCAAAAACATCTTTCTTTTTCATTTAAGTTAATCATATAACAAGGGCCATACTACTCTAAAATACTAAAAAAATTTTTTTTCCTTCCCCCCGCCCTGTTCATTTTGACATGCATCTCTTCAGTGGGATTCAGGTTACCCATCACAAAGTGTGGCAACGTTAAAAGCATGAAAAAATATTGCAGTCTATATATCTGGAATATATTTCTTTCTAGGCTATTTAAATTCTTGTTTTACACCTGGCACAAATAAAATCTGAAATACTAAAGGAAAAAATTCCTTGTCACAGACTCATATGCCTACCTTTTCTTAGTTCCCATCTCCACTTTGTTAACTTTTTGTCTTTTTTTGCCTAGCTATACAAAGGGGTTTGGTTTGGGGGGGGGGGGGGTTGTTTGGGTTTGTGGTTTTTTTTTTTAAGTAATAACATTTAGTTTGTTATCTAAGCAGAATAGAATGGAGCATTAAGGGAAAGGTAGATATATTGAGTGTCTCATTAGAAATTCTCAGTTGTAATTTAACCAGTTGTGCAAAAAACCCAAAAATCTATAGTTTACCATGCATTTTGGATATCTTTGATTGCTGACACGGTGTCTAGAATGGTATTCAGATGGACAAGACTCCAATTAAGTTTCAGATCACAGAAAAAGGTGAGATCAGTATTTGTAAAGGTACTTAAAAATGCATATCGGTATCATATTAACATTTGTGCAGCTTGGTGGCATCTATATACAATTTGATCATTAGCATCTAGAGCTTTGTTAGTATTTTATACTCCCACAAAATCTTCCTTGAAAACTATTTCTTGCAATGATTTGGTTACCAACTCACTCATGCAAAGTGAATGGCTGTAAACAAAGTTAATAATAAAGGCCAGTGTATTGACTAGAAGTTTCTGAAATGTCACAGTGATTTGTATTATAGATCACTATTTCACATAATGAGAGAGAAAGCATGTTACCAAGTTATTGACGCCTAATGGTAGATTCCAAGAAGAAAGAGTAGTGAAGATTAGAATCACATTTGTGCAAAAAATTGCCAATCTAGATATTACCTGTACTAACTGTAACTTGCCTGCACAAACCCATATGAAAAAGGGTAGAGTTTAGGACACGTGGAATACAGAAAACCAGACTTCACACATTTCAGGAAATGTGCAGAGAGAATAATTGCAACCTTGCAGGAAGCTAGACTAGATGACTGCCCTTCTCTCATGTTGTTCAGTTCTATTCATGCCCATTAATTGAAGCTTTTCCCTGAGTGCTGAGATTTTAATTCAAAGCTGGCTCAGGTGTATAACAGCATACCCACTAACTAAAGATTGCCAGAATTTCCTAGTTTTAGCCTACTTTCAGTGTCAGAAAAAGATTCTTGTAACAGGTTTTCTTGAAGACCTAATCATTATATGCCCAGCCTTTTTTCCCCAGTTTGCTATAGCAGTTCCTTACTCCATCTTGTCTTAGCAACTTCTGTTGTTGCACAAAACCAAAACCTACCTCATTCAAAAGCAAAATTCAGCATGCTGTAATGAAGAATTCAGTTACAATTTTCAGTGTACTTCTAAGATATAGTCTGCCTTTATAAAATATTAGCTCTAGCTGAAATTCCATAATCTGTTGAAAGCATCCTGAATTATCATAACAAGAAATAATAATGGATTTTTACTGTTCTTGTAAGGTAGAAACATGCATTCCAATGGTAATGTCATGGAGTCATTCTACAAATAGGCTGAAAATAAAGGTTGTGGTTTGGGGTTTTTTTCTACCCTTTTGAAATGCTTACTAATTCATTAATCACTTTTTAGACAAAATAACTTTTTTGTGGAAGAAAATTAAATCATATGAAAGTCCACATTTTTAAAGATTTACCCCTTTAAAAAAGACAGATCATGCTCATAACAGTTTATTTGCTCCATTAGTGAAAAGACGTAAACAGAGTTATAGCTCAGAAAATGTAACCACTTGTTCCCTTCAATGCTTATATTTTCCCACCTATTAAATGACAAATTGGTCTATTGAAAAAGCCTCCAAGAACAATAAAAATTAATTTTATTCTCCTCCTGAAGAAAAACTCCTAATTCAGTATTCCTTTTTATATCTCTAAGATATTTTACATATTTAAGATATCTTTAGACTATTTCAATTTGTCTCAAATAAAATTGAACCTACTGTTCAACAATACTAGAACCACTTTATGTCTCATTAATGTTCATGCAAAATCAACACTTCAACAGAAAGCAGAATATTTTGAAATCTGACCTAAGACCTTTATGAACAGGATTTGTCTCATCCAACTTTAACCACTACAAGTTTGACATCAAATCTCAACTAGATGTTTAATTTTTTTCTAAAAGTCAGAAAACTACCTCCCCACCTCCCATTTCAGAGAGGAGTCTCAAGATGAGCATCTCTTCAAATGGCTTCTGAGGAAGCCTAAAAAAGTTTGTTTAGAGTTGATGGCAAGATCTACAATGGTGTGAGCTAAGTGAAAAAAATCTCATCCTGTGTTTCTGAATATCTGATAAATAACAGCTAGTCTTAGAAAGATACCTACTGTACCTACCCATTCATTGTATTCCTTCTAACACACACACTTTGAGCAAGCACAGTTTAGGAATGTCATAGCAAGCAACAATTAAAAAACAAGGCAAGTTCTGCTATAATCACTTGGTAATCCTCCTGTATAACTAATCTGGGCAAGATTAGAAAGTGGCATATTAAAAGCCAAGATCACTGGCTCACTGTGGAAGTTTTACTGAAATTACTGGTGATTTTCTATCCAGAATTAAGGATCAAAACTATAAAATAAGGCTTGAGACTGGAAATGCTTTCATGTATAAAACAATTCAGACAAAATGCCAAATCAGTGGTTGCTTCCTATTCAGGAAGTAAATTGAAAACCAAACTGCTTTCATCTGGCAAGTAGAGAAAAAGATGCAGAAAAGCTAGCTTTATCCCTGAAGTAAGCGCCATCCAGATTTCTATGATGTGGTTCCATGCTGCTGACACACTGAATGGTTTTGATGTATTTAAAAGAACAAAATCCAGATTTTTATAATGCAATTCCTTCAGCAAGAAGGAAAAGGTAGTCAACAGGGAAGCCTTCCCTGAAAAAGAAAAGTGACTATGATTTTTACAAAAGAATAAAGAAGGCAGTTTGAAAGGAAATGTGATGCTACCAATTTGGTAAAGTATCACATTGCTGAATTATGTACTGTGCTTAAAAATAAAGCAGAGTAAATTTTACTTCCCTACTGCAACTAAATAGGTTACATGTAGTTGTGTCCATTTTGTGAGTTTAATGATAACAGTGAAACTCATCTTAAATCATAACCCAAGGGACTGGCAAATGTCACTGGACTAACAGAGATGATCTTTAACTGCAAGCCAAATGAAGCTTGTACTAAAAACCTTAGAGGTTCTTTAAAATGTATTTTAAAGTTAGTCATACAAGTAGTCCTTAGTGATGTTTTTGTTTCATATGGTATTTGGATACTTTGTATTTAAGCAGTGACATGCTGATAATTCGAAAGTTGCTTCATAATAGCAATTGCAGCATCTTCCCCCTCTGCTCTCACCTTGCGAAAATAAAAATCTCCTACGTGTAAAAGCCTCCCATTACATTTTCTTTTACTGTCATCTGAATATTTCAGTTTTGCACAGTGGGTACAAACATGATATATCTATTTAGCCCGTCTAGCTTCTCTAATATATTGCTTATGCAATGATTGTTCTTATTAATAAAATGCCACTTAGCCTCAAATACACCATATAAGCAAGTTTATCTGCTGAATACTTGATATAATTGGCTAATTAGCTCTCCTACACATCCTCTGAGGACACTGTTAATATACCAACCTTACAGAGGATAGAGACATAGCAGGGAAGATCACTGGCATGGCCAGAGTCATGGGAAACATCCTTGCCAGACACATTAAAAATGAGCTGGCTTATGTCCTCTGCTTAGACCATGTCACTCACTAATGAAAGTCTGTCAAAAAAATAATTTTACATCCAGAGCATATGGTGCATCATAATAATTGTCTGCAGCAGTTCCTGAAAGCTATTTGGAATAACAGTTGTTGCATGGGCTGGAAGGGGGAAAGGGGGGGGAAGGGGGGGAACACAACAGATTTAATGATAGGGAATGAGGGCAACCATTTTGCGTGAAGTTATTAATATTAACTTAAGTTTACATAATGTCTTTAGCATGAAGGATGCTAAAACATTTTACAAACAAAAGGCCTGGCATAAGGCAAGGGACAGTAAAATAATACTATAGAACTGCAGGGTGGTTGTAGTTAACGAAATTACAAAGCATGTTTCTTCCGGTCATATACGCTGTTAGGCCAAGCCATACCCAACAAACACCTAGGCGGTTTGAATAGTTTTGGGAGTAGTCACCTGAAAGTCTTGCCAATAGGCAGGCAGAAGCAAGATAAATGTGGTTTTCATGTCTGTCAGTTATTATATTCTGAACTAATGTGGACAGAATTATTTAATTTGTCCTCTTGTCATGGCCGCACTGGTAGGACTGAAAATCCACTAGTGACCCAGCTGGGTCTGTTGCCTGCAAAAATTTTTGCCCCCT
>NW_009258727.1:5671929-5745012 GCF_000687185.1 Egretta garzetta | reverse complement strand
GCGTTTGTTCAGCATGGAGAAGAGAAGACTGCAGGGAGACCTCATTGCGGCCTTTCAGTACTTAAAGGGAGTCTATAGGAAAGACAGGAAAAATCTTTTTAGTAGGGCCAGCTGTGACAGGACAAGGGGTAACAGTTTTAAACTAAAGGAGGGTAGGCTTAGACTAGATATAAGGAATAAATTCTATACAATGAGGGTAGTGAAACACTGGAACTGGGTGCTCAGAGAGGTAGTGGAGGCCCCATCCCTGGAAACATTCAAGGCCAGGTTGGACGGGGCTCTGAGCAACCTGATCTAGTTAGCAGTGTCTCTGCTCACAGCAGGTGGGTTGGACTAGATGGCCTCTAGGGGTCCCTTCCAACCCAAAACATTCTATGATTCTATAAGAAGAGATTGAGAAACTCAGCTATGTACAACACACAAAGCTAGTTACCTTTGTTTCTCAGTTAATTCTTGTTTAGAGAACTATATTTGGGTTACCTATAGAGATTTAAATGTGTATTCATTTCCTATATTTTTTTTTTTTTCAGTAGAAGTTTTAGACTTTATAAGGTAAAGAATCAGTGCATAATAGATTTAAATGTGTATTCATTTCCTATATTTTTTATTTTTTTTCAGTAGAAGTTTTATAGACTTTATAAGGTAAAGAATCAGTGCATAACATTGAGGTAAGTGATGAAGATCACTATATCTGTTAGAGCATAACATCCAAAAAATGCTGTTATTGAACCTAGCGATTAGCCACACTACTGCACTCAAGCCTTTAACTGTCATAACCCCCTTAATGGCATGCCAGTCAATGTCTGGGCATCAGATTATTCTTCATCTAAAAGGTGCTGTTTCTTATCCTACACTGGAGTACAGACTACATACTAACCAAGGGGGAAGTGACAATAGGTCAAAATGACTGAAATGTTCCTTTCTAATACTTTGTCTTAAGTAACAAATAAGTTCAAAGCAATTGCTTTTCTCATGATTTTATCATAGGCTTTCAATAACTGAATTTTTCTTCCAAATAATTTCCTGGAGCCATATGGTTATAAGAAAAATGGTTTTTTTATCATTAACAATTATAAGTTCCCAATTCTCTTGATGGTAAGGAAAGGCTTGCAGATGTGGCTACAGGTTACTCTCCTAATACCAGCAGGCAGCAACATACAAACAGACCTATTTTTCCCTGTTGAAACCACATCCTTGACCAGAGATGTCATATTCATAGGAGTTTAAAACTATCCATGTATCTTGTTCTTCCTTCATTCACACTAGCCAAATCTATTCAAAAGTCACAAACAGTTACAAACAGCAACGAGAAGACCAGTGGTGCCTAGACAGAGTCAGGGAAGAGCAAGCAACATCTGTGGAGCCCACACTGTATATGCTAAAATTATTCACTACTTTGCACAAGGGTCAAGTGTAATCCTCAACTCAGATACCAACTATACAGCACACAATTCTCTCCTAATCTCCAAGTCATAAAACTGGTTTCCAGTCACAACCAGAACAAGTGCCACAGAAAGTGAGTAGACTGACAGGTACTTCCTAAAGTATTTGAATTTGAACAGGAACCAGGAAGTTTGGGATATTTCCTTCCTCCTAAATTATGCCTCTCTTAATCCAGCATTTGTCAATCAGATCCTTCAGTCAATTGTGATATGAAACAAATCATTGCTTGATGTCTTCTGATGGTAGACATGGCATTCTTTTCTGATTGTTCTCACACTAAGTCCTTTCAACAAAACTATCATTTTTATAATTCAGTATTGTAATAGATTCCATAATAGCCAACATCAAAATTATATTTTTGGATTTTTTTTAAAATAAAAAACTTAGGAACAAGATGCTATGACATAACTGTTTAAGTAACCCAGTAACCCTTCTAGACCCCCACTTCTACAAAATTCAAAGCTGGGCTGTTCTACTAAATATCATATATGTTAAGCACTGCGGAATGTGGTAGCAGGGTACAGGCAAGGCTGCTGCAGCTCTACACCCCCACATCCAGTCAGTTGTGAGGCTGAGCGTGTGCAGGCAGTAGGATCACAAGCACAGGTACACAATGCACATACACAGCTGGCCACGAAGAACAGCACAGAAACACTCAGCACTCACATGAACACAAGCAGCACCAACAGCTTCATTCTGCTGTCCTCTCGGGGCAGATCCAGATGAAGGTCTGTTAGTGGGAAATATATACACACAATATGGATCCATCCAGCAGCTGGGGTCATACACTCTGTCTGCCTGGTAGCTAGCCCCTGCATTCCAGTCTCTTCAGTTACTGGCATCTGGACATATGAGCCCCCAAGGCTGAAGCCCCACTCCAGTTGCTTATACAATGCCCTCTCATTCAAACACACCCTAGCACTGACACTGTGCATCTCTCCAGTAACTGGGTTTAGATATACAATCCATCCAGCAGCCGGTCTTGGATCCTCGCTCTCCCCAGTGGCCTCCTGCACAGGTACAGGTACGCACACACACACACTCGCAGAGGTGTCTCAGCCTCTCCAACAGTTGGCCTTGATCCCCTGGTCCCTCCAGTAGCCAGCTCCTCCTGTGCTCTCACAGTGAGAGACATACCCCGCCTACCCCCCTTGTTCCCAGGCTCTTCACTTTCTCACAGACTAGTCCAGCTTGATCTTTGCTAACAATTGCACACTCACACCCCTGCACAAACATATACACAGGAGAGCCCCTCACCCAGGAAAAGTGTTAGAAATGGAGTTTTAGAAGGCAGGACAGACTGTGCTGATGAGGCACAGGGCATAGCCAGAGAAGGGTACTGACCAGTCTTTGTTCACATGACTGGCCCTTTTTATCCCCTTATCCCTTTGATTTTTCCCTATGCATGTTCCTCCCCAAACCATGTTGATCCCTTCCCTTTCCCACCTTTGGTTCCTCCTCAAAATATCCCATAAGTCTCACACAATCACAAAATTCTCTTTTCTTTTACCCCATAACAAGTTCCACAGCCCTAGGCAGTGACCTCCTCAGTCTGTAAGTTGACCCAGATAACTGCTTCCACAGACTCACAGTAGTGGGTCTCGCCCAGCCCATGGGGCTAACACCCTCCTGGGATGCCCAGGGAGGGGGCTTGCTCCTCCGACTGGGATACTGTGATCCCATCGTGCCTCTGTGCACCCCATTGCTTAGGGGAGTGTGAACTTTTCATGGGCAGATTACATCCATGTGATGGCCCAGAGAGTAGCCAGAGCAGGATATTTCTCAAGTTCCACCATCTGCCCTTGTACGTCTGTGCTCCTTTGTGTGTGTGTGTGTGTGTGTGTGTGTGCATGTGCATGAACAGGTTTTTATTACATAGCTTAACTGTGTAACTTTCCACATTACAAATACCAACCCCTCAAGATGAAAGACATGTCTAAAACCCCTTATATCTTTTATAGGCTCTGTTTTACTGTAAAAAAGAAAAAATCTTTCACATCAATTGCTTAAATTAAAAGAAGGCCACATGAGCTCAAAGGTCTGCGCAGACAGATGCAGGATTCAAATGGACTTATGTAAGTAACTGAAAAAAACTCATTTCTACACAAATGTAATGCCATGGAAATTTTCTGGGCCGGTATAAGTTACAAATATCAGTATTTTACGGTATACTGTGAGGCCTCCAAACCTTTTGGTTGATTGTGCTTCTCTTCATCACCAATTCACTCTATTAGGGTATTATGGTATCTATGAATATTTACAAACGTAAGTGAAGAGACTTTTCTTAGAGAATATTTTTCTGAATGTCACTACCTTTGCAATACGTGTGCATACCAGCAACCAAACTGTTTACTAATACAAAAAATATTTACTAGAAAACTAGATCACAAACATCAGTAAGAAAAATTATCTGTTTCAAGTATGTAAAATCCATTATTAGTTATCTAAATTTATCAAGTAATCTCATTCATAGGGGTCTAGACTTCAGAAACAAAGACAGTTCTCCATTAAGTCAGTGGAAGTTTTCTTTTAATTTTTTAAGAGGATATTTAGATTATCTAACAATTGCATGCATTTACTCCAATTACATTTATTAAAAATCAAATTAATAAGGTATGGAATTCAAGGTATCCAAGACTAGTAAGGACCCTTTGTGAAAAGCAACTGAAATTTAAGACCTTTCTGTTAGAAACCTGAATATTGATTAGACATTGAGAATCTCTGAGACTATAACATCTAAGGAGAAAATCTGCACATTTCATACTTCCTTAAAGTTTTCATACGGCTCTTAGATTCGTATATCTACTCCAGAATAAAAGGTTTCTGCTCATGAAAAATAAGTTAAAAAAACCATATTGGTGGAAAATAAATTGGAATAAAAATGTCACATTTACATAATCCCTACTTTTATCTGTATTTGGCATTTTTATCCAACAGTGTTCATATTTTCATTTTTTATTCTCATTTTATCAGAAATAATAATTTTAGCCAAATTACTTTACCAAGGCTGAAAAGCTGTAGTGAATCATACTTGAAAAATATATTTAATCTCTTCAAAGCTTTTCCAGTAATAATTTTGGCCAATTAACAGAGCAAATAACTGGATGTCAGATACCCCAGTTTCCATTTCCATCTCTGCCACTGACCTGTTTGAATTATATCATTTCATCTGTGCTTTGGTTCCTAACCTGGGCTTCATTTCCCTATATACTTCAAAGCAGACATAGCTTCTAATTGCATGACTGTCTAGCATAATGCTGGGTCTGGGTCTGTAGGTCTAACTGTATCAAAAATAAAAATATGGGATAGTCTTGTCCTATGCACCAGATTCTAACACCAGCAACTTAATATAATTTATGTATTTTATTATTTATACTGTGCTCTGTTAAGCTTAAGTGGAGTTACCACATTCTCCTGAATTATCAGGATAGCTGTACACTCTAGAGGAAACTGCTTCTCCCTCTTTAATATCCACAAAACATTGACGTGCGTTTCCTCATTATAGAACTTCCAATAAGATTAGTAGGCTGTTGCTATAATACACTCAATTATAGAACCACGTGCTCTGTGAAATATTTTCCTTGCAAAGGATTTTCCTGTGTTCAGCAGAATACGTTAGAAACTATTTCTCCAAGTATGAATACATTTGTTTTTCTTCGGCAACTCTGCAAAGCTCTGAATGACAACAGTTACCCTATAGCTCCTAATATGCTATGTCCCACTATACCATCCATTCTTTCACATCTGTTTTTTATTATTATGGGTAATCCTAGTTGTTAGACTGAGTTGCCCACCACATAGATTATATATTGGCTATTCTTTGCTGTAACGACTTTGTGATTTGCAGAGCCACAATTTTTTGATGTGAATCTTTGTCAGTACACCAATAGAAACCTGGTGAATGGTAAATATGCATGTGTTTCTAAAATTTAGCACAGAAACAATTCCAACATCTGGAGATTAGATGCTGTCTGTGTAGTATAAGGTATTTGTACAGTCAGAACAATAATCCAACAAAGTAAAAAAGTGTATAACATTGAAGACTCATAGCTAGTGAACACATTGAGATCACTGTACAAAAGAAACAGGTGTGAGACAAATACATTTCTCATCTAAGTTAAGCAACATAATTTCATAGAAAATTTCCACCCAGGGTAGGATTTTTTCCTTATGCAACTGCAACCTAAAGTATTCCTCTCTTAATACTGGGAATGTAATCCAAACTATAAACTAAATTATATCATAGCCTGCCAGTATTACATAAGGTGAGAGAATAATACATTAAGCAACATCTCTTAATGACAGAAGCTCACAAAAAAAGCCAAGATCTCAGGCAAAAATAAACAGAATGAAAACTAATTAATTTTTCTCATAGTAAGTCATAACCTCTCAGTGATGGATCTTATTTAGGTACTTGGACACCACAGCAGTCATTTAGCCACTGGACTGCAATCTGAATCCTTTGGCACCTACGCATGCTATAAATTGTTTGGGAGATAGAGGTGACAAGTGCATTGAAGTGGGCTGAGTTAATAATTTGTTCCTGCCAAAGGCAGATTGAGTCCTGCTCTTCCCTATATGTCTAACCTGGTCTTTTCAGTCAGGCTCCCATTGGTTCCAATGTATTGTTTCTGGCATTTATTTGATTCTTCAGTGAGCTCATTTAATTCACTTATTAGCAGAAAACCAACCAGATAAAAAACATGAAACTGCTGTCTTGGCAAGCTGCATTTACTCACTGGAAGCAGGGACAGACAAGAGCCAGAAGTACCACAAGGAAGAGAACAGGTTTGCAAAGCTGGGAACAGGAGGCAGAAGTCAGTCAACAGCATCAGGCTGCTAAGCTACCAGAGAGGATAGTCTCATATGACCAAGTTGTGGCAAGTATTAAGTGATTACCTTCCCTTAAAATACAGAACACCAGCTGTCCACTGTGCCAAGCTCTTCCTACTTCAAAAGCATGCTACAAAGCAGCCACAACCCTGAGATACTTCCTTGTGTTTGTATAGTTGTCTGACATAGTGGGAAAACACAGAAAAGAAAGATAATCTTTTGAGATGTAACACAGATGGGGGTGACAGCAGCAACAGGAACAATGATGATAGTGCATCTCCTGTAAAACAGTCACTGGGTACAAGGCATAGAAATTCTAATAGGGGAACACTCAGGGTTTGGTTTGGTTTTTTTCTTTTCCCTATATTTTCTTATTTTTTTTAAAAAAAACCCCTTTCCTTATGCCTGTTCATCTCTAAGGCTGCATGCTGAACTGATTGCTTGAGTTACGAGTCTCTTTCTTAAATAGCTGCAGTCTACCTTTTCTGGTCAATACATACTCTTCTCAGCTCCTTTGTAGTTTTACTACAATACTGGTTTGCATTCTTCCTACATTTATCAAGCCAAACTAGGACAAACTGAAGTTATATCATTAACAGTAAAATTGAATATGGTTGAGTGATTTTAAGGGCAACATTCTACATACTTATGCATGTGTACAAGGATGTTTTATATATGTTGATATCTTTTGTGTATTAATTTATAAACACTTACACACAAATCTCTATTTTTGAGAACCCTATTTCTTCACTCTTAGCTATGAAATAAACTCCTGTGTTGGAAGGATAGTATTGCACTTGGCTGTATGTCTTGAAAAAATAATCATCACTATCTGACTAATCTAGTAGCCTTCTACGATGGAGTAACTGCATCAGTGGACAAGGGAAGAGCTGTGGATGTCATCTACCTAGACTTCTGTAAGGTCTTTGATATAGTCCCCCATGATATTCTTGCAATTAAATTGGAGAGAGTTTGATGGATGGACTGTTAGATGCATAAGGAACTGTTTGGATGACTGCATCCAAAAAGTTATAGTCAAAGGCTGAATGTCCAAGTGGAAATCAGTAATGAGTGGTTTCCCTCAATGGTTTGTATTGAGACCAACACTGTTTAATATCTTCATCAACAACAGACAGTAGGATCAAGTGCACCCTCAGCAAGTTTCCAGTTGACACCAAGCTGAGTGGTGCAGTTGATTCACTAGAGGGAAGGGATGCCATCCAGGAGGACATTGACAGGCTAGAAGAGTGGGCCTCTGTGAACCTCATGAGGTTCAACAAGGCCAACAGGGGTCCTGCACCTGGGTCAGGGCAATCCCCAATATCAGTACAGACTGGTGGATGAATGGATTGAGAGCAGCCCCCCAGAGAATAACTTGGTGATACTGGTGGATGCAAAATTGGGCAGGAGTTGGCAATGTGCACTTGCAGCCCAGAAAGCCAATTGTACCCCATGCTGCATCAAAAGCAGCATCACCAGCATGTAGAGGGAAGTGATTCTTCTCATCTACTCTGCTCTCATGAGACACCACCTTTGATATGAGTACTGCATTCAGCTCTCTGGGGTCCCCAGTAGAAGAAAAACATGGACCTGTTAGAGCAGGTCCAGAGGAGGGCCACAAAAATGGTCAGAGGGCTGAAACACCTCTCCTCTGAAAAAAGGCTGGGAGAGTTGGGGTTGTTCAGCATGGAGAAGAGGAGGGTCCAGGGAGACCTGGTTGCAGCTTTTCAATATATAAAGGGGGCTTACAAGAAAGATGGGGAGAGACTATTTATCAAGGCCTATAGGGACAGGACAAGGAGCAATGGTTTTAAACTGAAAGAGAGTAGGTTTAGATTTCATATAAGGAAGAAATCTTGTACTATGGGGGCACTGAAACATTGGAAACAGATTGCCCAGAGAAGTTCTGGGTGTTCCATCGTTGGAAGTGTTCAAGGTCAGGTTGGACAGAACTTTGAGCAAGCTGGTGTAGTGAAAGATATCCCTGTCCATGGCAGGGGCAGTTGGACTAGTTGATCTTCAAAGGTCCCTTCCCATCCAAACCATTACAAGATTCTATGATCCAAACATACCCTTGCAGTATTACAGATCAGGGGGTCTGTGAGACATTTCTAAAGAACTACTGATAACCTGAACAGGCAATAAGTTACCTTAGTGCTGTATATTCAAATCAACACATTTAATAGGACTAAAAATATACATATAAAACCTTGAGAATAAAAAGGATCAAGTTTTAGTACCTGGAAAACATCTACTACAAGCTCCTTTCCTTAGCTAATCTGAGGCCATACATCCTTTTTTATGTGCCTGCCCTTTGAAATCAACACTGCTATTTTAAAGGTACTTTTGTTTCAAAATCCTTCACTGATTGCAAAATCAGCAAGCATAGTCTACTGATTAATTTACCATTCAAAGCAGCCTATTCTTTCTGAAATGAGAGCTAGATTCATAACACATTCCATTTTCTGATTTGACTGACCATTCAGATCCCTACTCCCAGCAAACTCCTTTGTACCACTTACTATAGACTCATACTTTCATCAAAAGTTTCCAATTTGAAACTTTAGCATAATCTAACTATGATCTCCAGAAAAAAGCTGCTCACCTTCTTTTCTCACATAAATCTTTGTTGAATTCCACTGAAACATGGAGCTGTGCTGTTAAAGAAATTACAGGAAAAAATAAAATTGACAAAACAATAGAGAAGGCACATCCCTTTGCCTTATATATTAAAAGAAAAGAAAGAAGTTCACAAGCTAGACCATATAAGCATGCTTGATCTAAATCTTAACAGATGGACTAGATTTAGCTGATTTTAATTATTCTGTGACACATGATATCATGTGAAAGTCATTAGGGTTATCAGCAATCAGAATAGTATGAGAAAGGTAAAGCCACTTCAAATTTGAAATTTCTTGACCCAGTTTATTTGCAGCTCTTGGAAGACTATAGGAAAGTATACCTTTTCTAATTAAAAAAAAAAAAAGCTGTCACAATTACAGACTGTCTCAGATACAAACTATGCGCTGAAAGGAAATGAAATTATGTTGTTTTAAGTTCACTCCATAGGTATAGGTACAAACCTTTTTTACATTCTACATAGATAAAAACTTCCACTATCAAATAATAATTAAAGAATGACTTAACTTCTGACATCAGTTTCTAGATTTATCCTAAAAGGGAATAACCTAAATCCATCTCTTATCCTGTTAGAATTAAAAGAATTCTATTTTATTACCATTTTCCCCCAAAAGTTGTCTTTATTTTCATTTTAGGCCAATGTAAACAATAGAAAATTCTTTAAAATTCAGAACAAGATTTCTCAGTTCCCAGGATCCTCATCTTTCTGCTTTGGTCAAGTCTCAGGAAAGTCTTTTTGGGCACCTAAAGTTAACATCACAATCCCTTAGAATAAAAAAAAAAAAACACTCAGTCCTTTTTCTCTTTCTGTGTTACCTCTGTCAAACTAATATCTTAACATTGCCAAATCAGCTTTTTTTCCTGTATGAGCTAACAAAAGTGAAGAAAAAACTGCCTAGTTAACATATCACAGACTATAATAAATATGAAAACAAACTAATAAATACTAACTCTTCCATGCAATCCAAAGATCAATAGGATGGCATAGACTGGCACTTTGAAACAAAGTCTTTAACGTTCCTCCTTAAAAGTACCCCTACCTTTAGTACCTAGTACTTTTAGTACTTTAGTACTTTTAGACTTGTATTCTGAAATGTACAATTAATTGACTATCATTCACTAATGTAATGGAAAGTCAGAACACCATTCTCAGCCTTTAGAGACTGATTCTTAATTTAGGTTACATTTTATTAAAATACAAACAATCTATAGAGTTCTTACTATTAAATAGTGCACTGAATAATTTATCTGTCATAGACAATATGATATTTTAGAACTAAATGCATATTGCTAAAATGGAATTTGTGGTTATTCCTCTTCCTCATTTTAATTGCTGCAGTAAATCTGAAAGAAATGAGAGGAAGTTAGCAGCAAGGAAAGATATAAAACTGCCCTACTAAAACAGAGGCTAAAAGCCAACTCTAGTGATTTCCCTGGTGTGAAACTAACAAGACAACAGGGTGGATGTCTACTACATATCAGAAATAATTGAAAGTGATTTATTTTTAGAACAAAGCTGCATTTTTTTTTGTCAACTACACAGCTGTGGCTGGGTTTCACTGGACACACTGTCATATTCTTACACTTTTACGACCTTTTTTTCATTTACACTAAAGCCTTGTTCAGTCACTCTGGAAATATGGAGAAAATATTAAAGTGGAGAAAAGTGCAGTTTTATCTCTTTTAAGGTCCCTTTGCAGAGCAACAACAACATAAAGATGATTTGGTGTAAATAAGACTCCGTAAAATCTTCACTTAGCGGCCAGAGAAGAAGGATTAAAAAGTATAGTCATATTCCATTTCTAAAGGCGAATGCCTTGACCTGTCAGAAAACAGGTTCCCCTTCAGGGAGCAAGCTTATTTAATGTCTAATTATATGCTGTGTTCTAACACTATGTTGTGTTAATTTCAATTCCTTGTAAACACATATCTTTTAAACTGCAGAAAATTATTTCACTTAACATTATAGCATTAATATTTATTTTTCTTTTAACTAATTTACATCAAGGTCAGAAATTGAGGTCACAGGGAGTAGGGCCATACTTGAAGGAGGTACATTCCTAACCTTTAATTTTAATCAGTTTCAGAAGAATCCTGTGCCTTTCTAAATCATAGATAATTTTTTTTAAATGTACAAAATCTTTCTGAGTCATATATTTACATTTATGACTATTTTCTTTAGCATCCACACATTTTTTAACACTGAATATAAGTCATGCTTGATTTTTAACTTGTAGCATTCAAGTTTGAACTCTGTTTTACTTCCAGGCACGCTGGTGTTGAAGAGCTGATCGTTAGTGTGATTCAGACTTGTTTAGAAGAATTATACAGGTTAAAAACTGCCTTCAAAAGTTCATAATATTTCCTTAGAATATAGTTTTGAATTTATACTAACATTTTCTGCTATGCTACCTCACATAAAATTGTAGAGATATAAAAATACTATAGCTGCGTATGTGCACGTTTGAGTATCAAATGGTTTTGACAGGAACAGGTAAATATGTGGATTTTAAAGACAAGCAGACAGTAGTACATATTCCTGTCAAGTGAGGATTTTAAGAAGTTCAGAGTTATAAGAAAGAAAAAATAGATACATGTTCCATTTGAGACTAGTGGCTATGAAAACAGATCTCTGATGATAGTAAAAATACTGTCCATAAGTGGCTCGGGCTTAGTCTCTGAGTTCCAAGAGAGATTACTGCTTTCTAGATCCCTGTCAGAAATTCATAAACATGGCTCATATAAGCATGTTCAAATACCAGATCCATAAATTAGTGTTGAAGGTACACTCCCATTGCAAGAAGCAAAATATATTCCTTTGGGTTTTTTACTTGAAGGATGTAGACTTCTCAACTAATTCCAAGAGTTGAGAAGAAAGAAAGTACCAGGACAAAGAACCCCTAGGACAGGTGTCTGCTTCAGGGAAGTCTGTCTCAGTACTTTTAATGACTGTGAAGTGTGGGGATGGGGGGTCTTGGTTATGAAAAGAATTCCTGTTTCAAATGAACTTTGGAAGGAAAATCACTGCGAAGAGAGGACATTGTTGAAGCAGTTCTAATGGATTGTATGGCCAGAAAACTGTAAGCTGAAGCTGAGCTGTAACCAGAAACATCTAAGTGTGGTCACCATAACTGCATATTTCCCAGTTATATGGATAAATTCTCTCTGTCATAGATTAGTGTCCCTTTTATGTCTCTTGTTCATTTAAGAAACTGAGAAACAGACATAGTTTTTGTTTTATTGGAAGAGCTACAATAACATTACATAATTTTGGTAATTACAGGACAGTTATACTTTAAAAAATTAATTAGATAAAATTGATTCTTTCTTATTTTCTAGATCAGTCCCTTTCTTGTTTTTGAGAAATCTCTGCTTATTTAACTAGCAAAAAATGAAGGGGAAAAAAAAACAAAACCACAACCTTCTGCTAACCCCACACAGCCCTAAAAAGGAAAAGATTCAAGATGATACTCAGCAACTACACTTATATAAATGTATCACAAACAGTAGAGCTATAAGTGCTACTGAGGTCACTGAGAATATAACTGAAAGCTTAATTTGATATTCACAACTTTTTTCACTGATGACAACACAAGGGAAAACACAACTTCTCACACCGTAAATTTGATGGGCAGGATTGGCGGTTAATATATTTATTTATAAAATGAATGTATTTGTTATAGAAGTGAAAGGCACTAAATATAGAAACATACCATTTTAGAGTCTTTTTTTTTATAGCAGAAGCACAAGCAGTACTGTACAAATGTTAATATATCTTTTCTTAGGATGAAACTCTGTTCTAGTTTATTTCAGTGGATATGCATGTGGGGTCAGGGAAGATGGGCTGAAAAGGGCTTACCCTTAATAGCTTTACCCATACTCTTGAGCGAAAAATATATTGTAGCTCCCTCTTAAGTGTACTCAGGCAGCTGAAGCAAACACATTTCTTACCCAAATAGAAATTGGTTCAAGATGTAATTTCTATTTATTTATTTATTTAATAATGGGAGAAAAAGTTGCTATTTTGAAATGTTGTTGAATGTGAACAAGAAATGAACTGGAATGACTTCAGCCACAGCTGAACAAAATGAAACAATATACTAGTTCATCTCCTAGCACATAACACTGTCATTCAGATATGGCTATGGCCACTCTTGGCACAGTTGGAAGAAATGTGAATAGGAGCAGAGACTAAATTGAGTCCACAGTTTGCTACTGGAACCATGCTAAATTGGGGAACGATTTCATTGCATTGTAGGAGGCTGGTTTGTTGCTCCTGTGAGCAGCAACATTGTGTGCCCCCAGGCTAGCGGTTGTTGCTGACTACAGCATATGCACAAGCCAGGTAGAATGTTTGATTTACCATGCTTTCTTAGAGCATGATGCTGGGCTTCACTCTTAGCCCATTCTGCTGACAGATGTTGCTTGACTGTCATCTAGACATGCGTAAAATTGTAGCCCCCATTAGCTGATGCTGCTACCACAGAGCACTGAATCTAGTTTCCATGGATGACTGAAATGTCAGTCTAATAACTTCTAAAGTGTCACAGAACTGTTCTAAATGGGAAAAGAGAAAAATGTTAACAATATAAACATATATATTAGTGTCCTTAACTTTTTAATTGCCAAGTCTTCTAGGCTTGCTTTTCCACTATTTTATTACACTGATATGCCATAATATAATTGCTCTTATTTAGGTGTTGCTCATTATAAGAAGTAACTTTCTGTGGTAGTTTCATGCTGTATCTTTCCTTTCAGTGTTATGAGCAGGGGCCAGGAGTATCTCTATACATGGCGTGTCTCTTGACACAGCTCAGTTTATCTACATTTTATGGTGCTGCAGTGTACCCATACTGGTATAAAAGAAACCAAAGTATGGTATATCTAAAAATCCCATCTGTACTTTTTGCACACATCCTGTCACCAGGTACATGACATTGCCACAGGAACAGACTGCATGTACACAATTCATTTCATACCTGACTCAGCTATATGCTGGGTAGGGCATGCAGTCAGAGCTAAGGAAAGAATAGTATGTATCCATGCTCTTCTTTCTTACCTAAATCATGCCACGTAGTTAAAAGTCCTCTCCTAAAAATGGAGAAATCTGGAAATGGCTTTAAAAATATGACAGAGGAAAATGAATTCATGTTTTTCCCTTTATTGTCTCTGATGGGATTTATATTCCCCATATAATTAAAGGAGGAAGTGAACAGTATGAAAATGGAACCTCAACACCTATAAAAGCATCTCAGAAAAGAAAGAGAAGGAAAAAAATATTTAAAAGTTAAGAAACACCAGGAACAAAGACCACAGCTGACAAAAGAGGCTATTTAGTTAGTAATGAACAGACTAAAAAGAGTGACTGAAGCACACTTGTTTGGAGACTGATCGCTATTTTAATCTGGGCAGGTATAAGGCACTTACATCTTTATTAATTCATTTTGACTTGTCAGAATTAATTCTAAAGCAGTAAACTCTTTATTTAAAAAAAAAAAAAAATAGCACCAAAAAGTAAACCATAAGGTCATCTGGAATATTTTGCTTAATATAGAGCTGAGGCAAATGAAGTTGGCTTTGCAGCAGCTGCAACATTAGGGCCATCAATAAAGAAATTAGCAACTCACATTTGAGATAAAGGGCAACTTATGCCTACAATCACCCCATCCAAAAACTGCTGTGAGAGCAAAGCAAACATCCAGCTCATAAACCTATCTGTATAATTTTTTGGAAATGGTTAGAGGTCAGCATTGAAATTCTGAGTTCAGCCAAAACCACCAGAGACCGAGGGAAGCAATTTAAGAAGTGGTGTCAGTTCTCATTGGCCAAACAGAAAATTGCCCAGTATTTTGAGTTCCTGTTAGGATACATAATATCACCAAACACAAATTTAGAATTTTGTAACAAGTGGGGTGGAAACAATGGGTCACAACTTTATTCTCTCCACAATATGTTTCTGCCATTATTATAAGTAACTTTTATCCCTTCTGCTATCGCCAGAATCATCAGCCTGATTCTGTCCTCAGCCTATAACTTTGGAATTTTTGTGCTTGGAGAAAGTAGAAAACAGTCAATGATTAGGTTTTTTGTTAGTTTTAATTCCCAGATTACTTGATTTTCCCAAGCATAAGAAGAAAACTAGATTATTTTTAAAAAATCAATATATAACAAATTACTACAAACCTAGTGATTGAATATACTTATTCAATTAAATATTGAATTCAATGAATATGAATATACTCATATTCAATTCAAACAACCTTATCATGACCAGTTAGTAAACTAAGGAGATTTAAAAATATAATCAAATGTAAATTTTGTTTTCCTGTTTTGAAAGGCTACAGTACTTTGAGTATAATTTTGAAAAGCAGATGTTTCAAAAGTTAAGTAAGAGAGCTCTTCAATTTTTCAGATGTAGTTGCATTTTTTAATCTCCTTTATTAGAATACGAACACTCTGGTCATGAAAATGCCATATTCAAACATTCACTCTACAGTCATTAATTATGTGTTTTATTTAGCATATGCACTCTGAATAAATAAGTGCACATACTCTTTGTAAGTCATGGAAGGTGTAGGTTTCTTTGTAATCTATTTTGGGAGAAGAATGTCATGAAATGTATATATATACACACACACTATTTGCTATAATTAAAAGGTTTTAACAGAGACAGAAAATTTGTCAAAGACCTGTTTAGCACATATACTTGTACAGATCAGATAGTTTAAAATAACTGACAAAAATCAAAGCTGGTGTGAGTGCTGAATCACTGAACTTAGGTATGAAATTGATCTATTGCCTTCATACTTAGAGAAGGGTTTCCAAATGCACACTATATATAGTCAAATATTCCCAAATGTGAACGAAGCTGAAAATAGAAATGTACTCCATTAAACACTCATGACACTGTAAGAAAAAAGTACGCATTTGCAATTAGAGCAGGTGATCTGAAAATCTGATATCTTAACCTTATCCTGTGGTCTGATAGGTGTCAGAATCAATTAAGATTTCTCCCATTAAGTTCCTTCTGAAAGTATCTAAAAATGAAAGACACTCTCTTTTGACTGCTGCTCATTTGAAATTGGCATTTTCATGTGGCAGATGGTGACCTTATCCCTGTGCTTTAGCAAAAATGATTTTTATTAAGCCTAAACAAGTGTGAACAGTGCTAATTTCCTGCAGCAGGCAGAATTTGAATGAGAGCATATAATGATTGGAAGAGTCCTGCCTCACCATATGGAAAAATGTGCATTATGCCAACAGAGTAGATTACTAACAAGGCAGTTGTCGATAGTCATGAAGAGCATATTTATTTTAAGGTTTCTAGGAGATGCTGAGGGCTGTTTGCACCTAGTTCATATCCTAAAAGCTAAACATGTAATAACAGAAGACATTGGAAGGACTACATGAATTCTAAATTGTAGTTTAAAATTATCAGATGAAGAGAACAACTTCTGGTTTCTACCAAGACACAAAGACTTTATCCTTTGCTAGTCAACAACACCATTACTCTCAATAACGGTTATTTAAAAGTACTTGTCTTAAAAGTGCAGCTTTGACGTCTACACCACAGAGTTACTAATAGATTTCATATTCTGGATAATGATCTTATTGCTGTCTCTAACTTACCAATTAGAACGTATATAGAAGGCTTTTCTCGGAGGTGCAAAATGACAGGACAAGAAGCAATAGACATAAGTTGTAACAAGTGAAATTCTGAGTAAATTCTGGTAAGAAAAAAAGTCCTGGAATAGGTTTCCCAGAGAGGTTCTGAAATACCTGGAGATATTCAAAACTCAGATGGACAAGGCCCCTATCCACCTGCTCAAATATGGCCCTACTGTGAGATGGACATTGGGACAAATGACCTCCAGAGATCCTTTCCAATCTAAACTATTCTGTGCATTTGTAAGGGCAAGCATTGTCTTTTAAACAACATTAGTCTAGAAGCAAGGCTAGAAGAGGCATGGCTTTCCACGAAATAACAGATTTCACTTTAGGGTTTCTGACTTAATGTAATTGGAACACCAATTAACCAATCCTAAGGAAAAAAGGCAATCATTAATGTTGTGAAAGTCTTCTGTCTTCTGAAGGTCTTCTGAAAGGTTTCTTTATTGATACTGTCCAGAACTTGTTTAATATCTTAGAATATGTGATGGAAATGTAAATAGGATTTCTAAAAATTAGAAATCCTAACAGTAATAAATTTAATCTATTAAAAAAAAAGAAGTCCTTTTCCTTACTTAGATAAAGATCAAAATTTCCAAAACTTAAAACTGTCATTGTAAAGCTAATGTTGCAAGCAAATCATGACAGTGTTTCCCATCCCCTGACTGTGAGGATGTAAGCTTCTTAAAGAGGAAGATAATGCATCTCTTTCTTAAAATGATTGGGAGAACAAAAGGAATGAAAGTTACTTGCACTAGAAGCTTGAACCCTTTTGCCTGTCCCCTTTATAATCAAATAGACTGCCAGTGTTGTTTTCAACTGTTTAGTAGTTTGTGAGAGAAAAAATATTACAAACATGCTAATGTTTATTTCTGCAGTAAATCCATCGTGGCTGTGACCTCTAGGTGAGACTGAGGCATCTACTGCTTGATGAGGAAGTCAAGAGCACTCTTGAGGGCACTGAAGAAACTTTCAGGCTGGGTAGAAAACTAAAAGTCACCACCTGACTTTAAAATGTCAGCGAAGATGAAATGAGCATTTCTTCAAGGAAAACAAAGCAAGCAGCAGAAAGGGAAAATAGAGAGCAAAGCTGGCCAAAGTCACCCAAGGGACTATTCCCCCTATATGATAGTTATTATTATTTTGATATACCAAGATATCCATATTATTTAGGAACAGAAATGTTTCCTCTTCAAGAGTGAAAAGTCTACTCCAGTCCTACATTGGTTTCATTGTTGTAATGCCTAAATACCTGATTACAGGTGCCTGAATGAAAAAAAAAAAAGTTTAGTGACACATAATAGTGCAATGTGCCTCACATGACATTCATCTCTTACCCATTTTAGGGGAAAGCTTGTATGCTAATTCGTCAGCGTTTGATTTATTTGTGATTTACACTTCATTCAGAAGTGTAGGTGTTGTCTGAATATTCCTGGATACTAGGAAATATAAAATCCACATTTTGCTTTAAAAAGAGATACACCTGATATATGCGGTAAGTGAAAAAGGTACGAAATGTTCATATGGTCGTTCTAGCACCTTGCCACTCTACAGAGGATAAGGCTTCTTGTAACAGTCAGCTACTTCCTTTCTCTGCTCATGCCTCAGTTCATATTGAAGCCAGTCCTATCCTTCTGAGTCTTCTTTTCCAGTGTTAAAATGTCTCCAGTTTATCTCAAACCTTTCCTGACTGCTTTTATACCAATCTTAATGCCTGTTGTGCAATTGATCTCTTCCTTGTATTAAAATACACATCCTTCTTCCCCATCTTGAAATCGCTGTAAGTTTATACAAAAAGGGCAGGGGAAAGAACATTACTGAGAGTACAAGAGTACTTTGGTTGCTTACAGAAATCAGTATTACAGTCAAAGTCAACCCTTCCTCTATGAGTTTGCACCTTTGGCATCAGGACAGAGCATGTTTACCTGTGAAAGGACTGCATATATTAGTCATCATTGATCTCAGGAACTTAATGGTGCCCAAAAGGGTAGCATTTGGGGAGATAACAGCTACCAAAACAGATGTTCCCACTGAGTAGATTTGGGCTGTGACTTTTTTGTTTTTCCAAACTTTCATTCTGTATTCAAGGTTATAGACATTTTCATGGAAGTGGTAAAAGCAACGCCCTATGATAATTTCAGATTCCTGTTCAACAGCATCAGAACACAAGATGTGTGCAAGGGAGAAGGGTCAATATAAAGCAGGATCAGAATATTATGTCTCCCAAGCTTCATTGGATGAATTGCCTAACCAGTCCTGGCTGAACTTTTCAGAAAATTGTCTTCCAGAGGCATCCATTCAGTTTGGCAAATATCAACCCAAATGGCAAGCAATTGAAATAATTTTTTTTTTCTCAATGTGAAACCGCAGGTAACCTTAAAAATAAACAAAAATACTATTTCTTTAGTTTGTGTTGTGATATTTTGGGTTTGTTTTTATGTACACCATCTAGCCTCAGGCTGATGTTTGTCAGGGGAGAAGATTGCATGATGAAAGAAGGGAAGGTCAGGAGTACACAGGAAAAAAGAAAACACTGGAAGACACAATTCTAAGTGCTTTTTTTAGCAGTAAGCAACTAAATAAATAAATAAGAAAGGAACAACCAGAGAAAGAAAAAAAATAAAAGGCTTGCCCTCTAAAAGATAATTTTAAAATGTTACTTGTAATTAAGAAAAAATTAAGAGACACAAAAGAAAACAGGATTGAGTAATAAAACATTCTTCAACCAAAATATTAATATTTCATATTTTAACTGCTGGAATTATTTATAGCCCAAATGAGATCCTTAAGTACTTTTTTCTTAGAATTTCTTTGCTTTTAAAGGAAATTACTCACTGCGAGGGGTCTTCCAAGTTTACTTAAGAGTGCAGTAATTTAGTCTTTCAAAGTATCGGATCTCTTGGTTACAGTACTCCTATCTTAAACACGTGTCACCTTTCAGAGGTTTTGTTATCAGTCATTAGAAATAATGAAGTCTGAGAAAGCTTTATTTCCAAAAGTCTTTTTTCTTCTCAACACCTCAGTGAAAATCTTCCATTACAGAGCAACGTAAGGGTTTCTCCTTTTACTTGTGCGAAAAGAACAAACAAGCCACGTAATAAAACAGTAAACATTTTATGCATGCTGAAATAGAGGAGGGTACGTTTGCAATGAGCAGGACTACTTGCTAAATTTTATACAACCTTGTAACTGCTCAGTTTTTGTAGCAAAAATTGAAAAGACGGGGGGGTTAGAAGTAGTGGGACTGCTGAAATGTTAATCAGTGCATACTTTTACAATTTTTTAAGAAAACATACTACCCTTTCTTATATGTTCTTAGGCAATCATCTTACTGCTACCTCATTATGGTACAAAATCCTCAAAAATGGAGCTCACCAGAGGAAGAAACATTTGTCCACTGATGATATGTCACTGTTTTATCTCAATGTACAGTTTTAACTGTCAACCACAGACTAAAAAATTTAAATATTCCTTTATACGTTTATGCAGAAGTTTGCATGTATTATTCCAAGTAATACCATGTTGCTGTTCCACTTAAACTCTTATTAAGAACACAAGAGTTAAAGAGAAGTTCCATTATAGTTTTGTGGTAGGTTGACCCTGGCCAGCTCTCAGATGCCCACCCAGCCACTCCCCTTCCTCAACAGGGCAGGGGGAGAATATAAGATGCAAAAGCTCATGGGACAAGATAAAGACAGGGAGATAATTTACCAATTAACATCACAAACAAAACCAACTGACCTTGGGGAAAAATAATTTATTACTAATTAAAATAGAGTTGGATGGTAAGAAACAAGGACAAATTAAAATGACATCTTCTCCACACACACACACTTCTTCCTAAGCTCAGCTTCACTCCTTTCCCAACTCTCCTTCCTCCACCTCACACCCCAAGCAGCACAGGGGGATGGGCAACGGGGTTCTGTGGTCAGTACATGACAGCTCCTCTCTGCCACTCCCTCCACCTCACACTTTTCCCCTGCTCCAACACTGGTCTTCTCTGCAGGCTGCAGTCCTTCAGGATAAATCTGCTCCAGTGTGGGCCCTCCACAGGTTGCAGTTTCTTCAGGGAATATCACCCGGTTCTGGTATGGTCCTCTCCACGGGCTGCAGGGTATACCTGCTCCACAGACATTCTCTCCATGGGTTGCAGAAGAATCTGCTCCAGCAGCTGGAAAACCTCCTCCCTTCCTTCTTCTCTGGCGTTGGTGTCATCAGGATTAGGTAGACACCACTGAGTTTGCAGATGGTCTTGGTTGTGTCCTGTGGTGAGTCTGTTGTGGAACTGGCTGGAACCAGCTCTGTTTGGCACAGGACAAGCCCTTGCCCTCCTTTCACAGAGGCCATCCCTGCACATGCCCCCACTACCAACACCTTGCCACAAGTTTGAACATGAGTTTCAAAACACTGGCCTTGTTTTGTTGTTGATTTACAGAAAAAAGCTGAGTTAACTGTCGATCCTCAAGAAAAATTGGTAGGTCTCAATGTAAGATTGAAGGGCAGAAAGGAACTACACTGTAAGACTTTCAAAACTAGTTTAGGCAAGAAATTACTTTGCTGTGGCTTTCTATTGCATTACCCAACTGCATTACTTTCCTATATACTGAGCCTCTGTACGTAGAGAGACAACTACTACTTTGTATCCTGATAAAGCCTGCAAGAGAGGTTGCATATAAATATGTTCCTTTAGTTCACCTTTCTTCTCTTCCAAATTCCCTAATATAAAAATAAAAGCATATTCTGACAAGTGTCCATTCTGCATGAGGAAATAGGAATAAAAATCATAACATTCCCTGCAACCAGAAGCTCTTCTATTCCTGTCCTTCAGTGTCAAGATGTGATGAGAAACAATGAGGCAAAATGGAATGTAATCCTTTTCCTTTTGAAAGATCATTCACTCAATTCTTAATATGCATAAGAAAGGAAAAGAAGGCATAAACTGAAAGGAACTGTGCTTCAGCAGCCTGCATCTTCACAGCTGTCTTGACCTAGTCTTCCTTCCCTTAATTTTTATACCAGTGCTATTCCATCTACTTTAGCAGAAATATTTTTGATTTGCATTATTGTCAATGATCATAAAATCCCTATATTTTTAAAATTTCAGAAGCCTTACTTATATAGCACAGGAGAAGTTGGTTAAAATTCAGTAACTTGATAACTTTTTGGAAAAAAATTATCTTTACCAGTCAGTCAAGGATTCAAGAAGTTCTCCCTTTAGATGAGATTCTTCTAGACCCTGGATATGAGATTATAATTTTCTCATTAAATTCATCATCTGCACACCTGAGTAAAAAAACAGGGTTGACCTCTGCATTCCTAGTGTCTTCTTTATGAACATTGCCATGGTGGCATTGGTACTAGCTCATGTTCAGCAGTTTATGAGATGCCACAATTACAGTTACCTGAACACAATGAAAAAATTCTAGAATGAAAGAACAGGTCAATGAGACAGAATGTTGCTGGAAAGGCTTTGATATCTCTGAAAGTAAGCCAGGCAAACCTCAGTACAATTAAAACAGTTGGCTAACAGCAGAAATGTCACCTTAGGGAGTCTGTGTAATGTATTTTCTTAGGATAACCCTTACACAGGTCAGGGACCTAAAGACTGCTGTAAATAAACAGTGCTATGTAAATACTCCAACAATTACAGAAACAAATCTTCAGGCAATAGTAAGAAAAGCAAAAATGACAGGTTAGGCAGGGGAGCTAAAGGTGAAGCAATTGAATCATTTAATGGCCCAACAACTGGCATCTAGAGTTTTAATTTAGGCTTTGTAAGGCAAAGTGAAATAGTGAATATGGTAGCTGTTACACAGGTATTTCTTTGCAGTTTGGTGATTGATCACCAAACTTGCTTTTCTGAAGCTAAAAGACCTAAGTGCTTTTCTCTAGAACTAAGCTGATAAATATTATGTCTAACATGCCTAAGGGCACAAAAGGTCCTTTAAAAATGTCACTAGAACAAAGTGTATACTTGGAACTGCTAATAGCAAAGAGAGTTTGAGCTGTTTCAGAAGTGCTGCAAGGGCAGTAAAAACAACCCACACAAACAATCCATGTTACTTCATCTGTAGATGACAAACTAGGTTTTGAAATATTAAAAAATTTGGCATGAGATTTTTTACTTTGTCTCTTCATATAGAATTAAAAAAAAAAGAAAATAACTGAGAACTACTGAAATACAAATGAAGAAACCATATTAATATAAAATTGAACCACTCAATCAATAGGAGGAGATAATTTCTCAGCAGCAGGAAATAAATAAGAGAAGTATTTATTAGACACCAAATTCTGATCTTTAACAGAGTGGAAAAAGTAGGCAGGTAATCAGTTTTATGAGACATGAAGTCTGTGCAAATAACACAATATGAAGCATGCCATAAATTATCTAGCCTTTTTTTCCTAAAACTGGTTTTCCAAAGTTTTGTTTTAATTAACTAAAATTGACTTTAATTTTTGCATGTCCCATATAATGGGTAGAAGTCCACATGCTCTATATGCAGACAGAAAGGTTCAACAGACCACAGATGTTTGCTTTCAGGATGAAAATCTATTTTTTAGTTGAACAAGTAAAAATTGCCTGGAAATAGTCTGCATAAATAATAATAATAATAAAAGACCCCTTGTAGATACATTCTCAACACTATGTGTCAGACTTTTTTGCATCATTCATCATACTTAAGGGCTAACATTCAAGTTAAAATAGAAATTAATATGATTTTTAACTGTTCAAGTCCCTAAAGTACAACATATCTCAAACTTTATCATTCTTTAAAATTAGCAGTCATGTAACTCTGAAAAGGGATTGTAGAACAAATTGTATAACATTTTAAAATCACCATGCTGCCAATCAACTTGTTATAATTACATATTGTGCTTTTTAAAAAGAAACCCAAAATAGAAATGTCCTCATTCATACTCTAAAGTATGTCATTTTTTTTAATCTGTAACTTCATGAATTTTGAACTGATGTACTTGCCTTTTTGTGTATCTTGAATGTATAAGACCTAAGTTATATAAAGCAAAACAGAAAGACATGGCATAAAATATACATTCTATTAACAATATGTATTGTGTGCATGTGGATAGCCGTCTGTGGTTCTCCTTACAAATAACCTTTGAATTTGCTTTAGTGTATGCATTCAGTTAGGAAAGCTAGAATTTATTCTGTTAAGGTCAAGTACTGGATATTTAAGCATAAACAAATTCCTTTGGAAGTTTTGAAAAATAACTCAACAAGCAGCCGGTCCTTACTACATTTGGTTCTAAGCCATGGTCTCTTTCAGCATATGACACAGGAAAAAGACAACTTTGAGAGGAGAAATCTTCAACAGTATTAAAATCTCCAAAGACAAGTATCTTCCCAATGGGAAGAACACCAGAGGAAAAAAAACCATTTTTAACTTGGGTTTAACCAGGTGAAAGTTACCAAAGATAATCCATATTCATCCTCTTTGTCCCTCCAAAGGAGTCCAATGCAACTTATTAAATACCAAGGAGCTAATCCTACTTAAAAGTGCCACATGTCAAATGGAAAACTGTTGGGGTTTTTTGTGATTTTAATTATCAGAAGATGATTAAGATGATTCACAAGGAACAATAAGTTTTTAAAATATGCCACTGAGCTCCAGGAGTATCGCAAAGAGAAAGTAATTGTCTTTAAACTTACCTTTGCCATATATATTTTCAATACTGGCAGATGTATACAAGACTGAGCCACTTATCAGGTTTAGACATCCTGATAGTTATTTCCACTGCATTACTGGGGATACCAGTATCCCCATCAAGTCATATCTTATTCTGGGAGTTGAGGCATACTGGAACCAGTATCTTACATAGTCAACAAGATGTCAAGTGTGTGAATTCATATCACGGAGCCACTGAAAATGCATGTCTTCATCCAAACCACATTTATTTTCCTTGTTATTAACATGTTATTCAGGTTGTAGAATAGAACTTTTCAAACACTTTGTAATGTAGACAACAACTTTACAGAAGCAGTTGATCCTCATATACTTCCCTAGGTTACTGCACAGTTCAGGTCCTCTCCGTGTCATTGAAATGTGGCATTTTCTAACTAGAGTTCTGTATTACTCAAAAGAGTGATTAGAGAATCACTTGGTTTCTCTTAAACTCCCAGATTAACAGAGATAAATAGGTAACACAGATTACTATGACATTATGTCAGAATAGACTGTTTGAGCCCCTATTCAGGGGACAATCATACACATCCAGAAGAGAGCTCTTCTCTCACAGAAACTTCTCAGAAGTCTTCTCCTGCTTTGACTACCTCCAAAGTCTTCATCTAAGGTGAGGACCCCAGATGCTTTAAAGAGTGAATGACTTGTTCTATATAAGTGGACATCTATGAACGTATTGTCCTATATGCTGGACAACACACTATTATTTGTTGTGGAATTCTCACTTCTGTGGAAAGGTGAAAAAACGTGTCACTGTTATTGCCCCAAACCATTAGGCTGCAGTGGCAACTACAGGGTAATTCAGCTGCCACTCAAAACAGGAAAGGAGGGGAACTTTCTGCAGAGTTCCTTAGCATTTAGTCAAGTTAGTTGTGCTGGGCAGCATATTTGGACTCTGTGCAAAGAATATAAGCTTTTACCTCAGGTGTAATTCATATTTTCTCAAAAATATTTTGTAACACTTCAGATTGTTGAGTGTTCTTACTCCTTATAATGTGTAACACCAAGAAAATAAAAAAGCATCTTCATGTGCTATTTGTCACTTCTGCATACGAAGCAAGAGAATGAACTTCAATGCATATTACTGAAATCAGGATTCATTGCCAGGTCTCTGACTTTCTCACAGCACTTCTACTCAGCACTCGACAGTAAAAATCATGCTGGATGGGGCACTGTCAACACAAACAATAACTTGAGACCAAGGATATACAAAGGTACTGACATTCAAATACAGACTTCACATCCACAGTTTTTGCCAGGAGGCTAGGAGGGGAAAAAAAGATACACTAATGAACAGAAATCGCGGGGATATGAAAGTGGTATTTTCTGATAGAATATCTGTGCTATCAAGAACAAATCTGTAAGTGTATGCTGTCTGTGACAATAAATGAATGGTTAGCAGAGACTTGTGTTTGTTACTTATTTCAGCAAACCATTATTTCAATAGAGCCCTTCCAGACCCTCTGAGTCAATCGTTTTTTTCTGTAGGACTTCCCTCCCCAGTTCTCAATTGCTGCCTGACCATGCAGGAAATCAAACTAAGAATGTTTTCCAATTTTGCAGGTCCCTGAGTCTGCAATGTTCGTTTTATTGATGTCCTCCCACCCTTTATAGCCCTTTCAGTGTTATGCTTCCTTTTTAGAAAAGGGAAAAATGACATCCAGAAATAAAATCAAGTATCTTGATTCTTCTTTCCCTTAGCTGTCTGTTATTACCTTATCACTATCCATCCATCAGCAGCCATTACAGGTTATGTCTCTATACCTCTTTCATCCATTTATTTTAACATTTATTGTAGGAATAATTTTTTTATGCAGCCAATGATATTTTGGCTTGTGACTAGCTTATTATCTATGCAGCCTGGTATTCATTATTTGTATTTATGAACATCACTACAGAACACCCACCAGGAAATATTAAATCCATAATATCCACAGGGTGCTATCAGCAATTACTAAATTGGGATTTTTTTTCCTAGGGTTGCAATGAAAAACATCAAGTTGATTTAGGAAGTTTCACAGTTTTGTAGAACTTGTTCTGCTAGTCTACATAGACTAGGAATAAATAGATGAGCATTCATTCTATATGTATTCCAGGCCCAGTTGGTCTGATTACTCTATGTTACTTCAAACTATTAAAATATCAACACAAGGTACAAAGCTGTGAAAAATCACACCTCAGTTTTCAAGGGATGTCCACCCAAATAAATTAAAATTATAATAACTCTTAGTTAACTTTCTTCATGGGAACTAATATCATTATCTTCTTGTTGAATTGCATAACTGCTTTTATGATATTTACTTTCTACTATACTTATAAATCCATCACCATAATCTAAAGCCTAATTTTCATAATTGCTTGGTTGATGGCTAGTAGCAGAACTCTAAGATTTAATTTTCCTTTGTGTATATCAGAAATTGAAAGGGATTCAGGATTCACACATTCAATTTTCCAAATAGATACCCACATATTTTAGCAAAATTCATTACAAAAGGCCAGTAATTTCTACACAGAAGACAAAACAGTCATTCTGTGGAACAAAAGGCTCTTTAAAGAATTCAGTAAAATCCTGACAATTCATATGAATTCAAAAGGCAATAAAACACTTGGTAGTGATTTCAGAAGGAATTTGCAAAGAAATATTGATCCTCTTGTCTTTAAGTGACATACATGACATACTGTGATTTCTGTTGGATATTTAACAGAAGTTTACCATCACATTGTCACTTCCTCATTTTATAGTTTGCAGTGCCTACTGTTCCTGTTGTTTACTTGAACACAGAGAAACATGAGAATGTTTCCTTTACAGAGTTTTCACTCATTTTCTCATTAGTTTAAATATACATATAGTATTTTTTAATCAATAGATATATTTAGAACAGTAACCCTTACTCTTTACAATCTCCAGTTTTAGATTTCAAAGCAAGTGTTAAATTCTGGAATAGGATTTTTTGTAGAATAGAATATATTTCATCTACTTCATGTTAACAAATATCAGAAGAAAACACAGTTTCCTAAAGATGGCTTCAATGTTCTGGCTAGATGCTCATGCTACATGTAAGATAACATGAAAATACAGCAGTAGGAAGAACAAAATCTATTGAGTTTATATGCCAGATGCTTTAGAAGTCTCTTCCACAATAGAATCAAGTTTATAAAGAAAAAGGAGGTTTAAAGAACAATGAGGAAAAAAAGGTATAGAATTCATTTTTAGAACCAAGAAGCCAGCAAAATAAAAGGAATACATTTGTTTTAATATAAATCCAGAAAAAAGAAAAGGGAATCCACAGCTATTTAACTGATCACAGCCCTGCCTTTCCTGGCCATGGGCCCCACCAAGATCAGCCCACTCATGGCCCCACATTGTGACCCAACCTTGGCCCATCCCCAGGAAGTTGCTCCATACCCAGGTATGGGGATGCCCCCAGTGCCCCCCAGCTTTCCTGCTCCTGGCTGGGGTGGTGGGATGGGCCCTGGCTGCCAGGCCCTGCGCTGACGGATCCCATGGGACACCCACCACTGCAGCATCCTGACAGCAAAATGTGGAATAACATATTTTCAGTGTTGAATTGTTACCAAAAATGTTCAAGTGCTCACTGCTTTTTTGGACCAGACTTACCAAGTACATCATTTTCTCCCTTTTGCACCCAAGTACTGTCAAGTTTTAGTTACCATCAAGTCAATTCACTACACATAAAAAAATAAAGTGGAGTCCAAAATTTATTTTCATGGCAGCAATATCAAGACTAGACTGTGTATTTGAAAATTACTCTGTCTACTTAGCTTTTTTAATTTAGTTTAGCATAGTTTAGTTTAGTTTAGTTAGGGCTGCTCCTTAAGCCAGGTGGTCCAAGTGATAAATTTTCTTTGATCTCACTAATGAAAAAATAGGTCTCCCATTTCCCTAATGTGCTAAACCATAGATCTGTGCATGTCTTGAATCATCTGGACTTACTGTGCATGGGTAAACCACAGTTACGACACAAGCACAACAGTTTGGAAGCACCCAAAGGGCCATTTCTCTGGATATGTGGAAATTTCTGACAGGTGTCCGAAGTCCTCAGTTTCTGCCTAGACAAGATTTCCACAAAGAGAGTGTAGCTGGTGAAATGAAATTTACTTTTACTGTACCTCATGAAAAGAAAGCGAATTTCAGGGAACTGATTTAGTTACTCTTTGCTGATGCATAAACCCTCTTGATTTCAATGAAATAATTAATTTGATCAGCACATTGTCTGGATATATCATATATCTTCAGCAGTGATTTAGTGATTTTTTGAAATCCATTATCTTTATTTTTATTTTAACTATTTGAGAGAAGAAACAAACTCTTTCAGCTAGCTTATGAGACAAAGTTCAAACCTGTAACAAACGCATTTTACCAGCTACAACATGGATCCAACAGCCTGGGTTTAGCAGTGCACTGAAAGATTACTACAGGCAATTCAAAAAGTTGTGAGGATTCAGATCTCAAAGGGAATCCTCATGAAGGTATAACAAATACACACATGTGACCTGAGGCTAAAAGTATCATCATTTCACACCCAACGCAGACAGCGAAATAAGAACTCGAGTGCAAAGAATTAATGTGAATGCACCTACTGCAGATGCTCAAATTCTAGTCTCCCTTTCACCCTCAAAACAGTATTAAAAGAAGTGGAATTACATGCAGCATAACTAATGGGAAAATCTGGCACAGTGAATTTTATCTTGTGTCAAGTTGCATAGAAAATAGATATTTAAGGAAATTAAAGGAAAAAACACTGAGCCCACTGAAATTTATTTTTATGTCTAATCTCCCATATTACTGTGATGTGCTAGTGATTGATTTCATAAGAACACAATATAAATGAAAATATTTTGGCTAGCACATCTGAGAATCAGTTATTCCTCCCAGTATATTAGAAGGATTAGGAGCCTCTGTAAAAGCTAAAATAAGATCTTGCATCTCAGATAGCATTATCAAAGACAGGGCATTGCTGGAGCTGTTTTCCACAGTGGATTTTGCAGATCCAGGATTCAAATCAGAATTCAACCTGCAGAAACTTCAACTGCAGATTGATAGCTGTTATGATATTATACACAAATAAGTAACAATGATTATTAAAACTTGCGTGATTGTGGTCAGAAGGCCACAAAGTGGAGAATTGCACAAAAGTAATAAAGTTATGATTTGTTTTCTTTAGACTAAAAAAAATTGTAAAATAAATAGAACAGTACAAGAATCAAATATTGAAGAAGCAGGAAGCAATGACAAAACAAATAGAAAAAAGTCAAGAAGCACAAGGACTAGACAGAAATTTAAACATGGGTGTATATTAAGGTATGTACAGAAGTCATTGGATATAAGACTAAACAAGTACTGAGAAATGTAATTGACTGAGAAGTCAGTTTACTAAACTTCTGTCTACTTAATTTATATAACTAGTTTTTCTAATGAAGCAGTAATATATATAAAAAAATTGAAAGTGAACTTAAAATACATTCAGTTGGAGTCTGCTGGTTAATCAGGAAACATACCATCCAAAACTCACCATGTATGCCTGCCATTGTATCCTTGCTTAAAGATCTGCATGAATAATAGTTAGCCCAGGATGACTGCATCTTGTAACAGTTTCTTCTTAATTGCTGAATAATTTATGTGAAAGTATTGTAGCTGTCTTAATTAATCAAGAAAAATCCCCCTGTGAAATGCCTAATCCAAAGCAAGAAAAATTCCTATTCCAACATCTCACTACAACCAAGTTAAACTTAAACATGCTTTTTTTTTTTCTTGACATCACACCACATTTGCTTGTAAAATGAGTATACCATGTTACAAACAGCCCTGAACACAGCATTCTGTTTGGGTTTTTTTAAGGACTGTTAGACACAGACAGCACAGGTTGCATGCTGAAAAAATTATTAGAAGCTACAGGACTAGACACAGAAAACATTTCTTCCCCACCACACTCCTACAGAGATATTATATAACTGCAGAAAGCAGACCAGAGCGCTGGAAATTCCAGCAGACCTTTATAATCTTTCAACAGCTCACTGCTGGTTTATAGAGACATAAAGAAACATTAAAAAAAAAATTAGGAAATACAACTGTGTCTACACAAGTGTATTAAATTACTCTCTTGGTCTGTTCAGTGAGGAGGTCCAAGGTTAGAGCACTCACTCCATTGAATCAATACAGCAAGGCTTCAAGAACATTTAAGTCACATATATCTGATTTATGACCAGCTTGAGGTACCCTTGGACACACTTATTTTACCAGTCATATAATGCACCCAGCAAAGACTCTTCTAGAATTTGACCTGCCCTCAATGCATGTTGCATCATAATAAACCCACTTTTTTGTCCTCTGCAGAAGACCTGCCTAACTCTTGCTATCATTCATAATAACGTCTAGCAAAAAAATAATACACCAAGCACCTGAAAGAGAGGCCAAGATTTAAACTGAGCCAAGACTATCAGTCTCCCTTGCTCCTCACCAGGCTTTTCAGCACCCTCTGCTCATTGTCCTGTTGCCTTCTTGTCCCAGTTCAGGATATTCTGGGAAACGTAGTCAAGAGACATCTTGAAACTGCCTGAGGTCTCAAGTGGAAGTTATATGAAAAGAACTGCCTTTGTCGTACTAGAAAAGTCACTGATTTATCCATGCTTCAGACCAACAGCTTCTAGCCTTATACAGTCAGGAAGCCACAAATCCACATATTCCTTCCAGAAGAGTTTCCAAATCAAGACAGAAAAGCTGTCTGCCAGTGAGACTTTATGCAGCTTGGGTCACGCTGTGAACACAATGACAACATGAGACATTTCCCCCTCAGTGCAACAGCAACAGATTTGGCAGATGTTTGTGGGAGAATCCTCAAGATTTTTGCTCTACCAGGATGATAAAGATACCCTCTCACAGGAGAAAAAGAATACTGGACAAGCAATAACTGCTATATTTTACCAGTTCTCATATAACAACAAAGTTTGTCTCAAGTTTTCAGTGGAAATTATGAAGGACTTGAGATACATTGCACATGAGGCCTGTATGCTGTCTTCTACCTCTACCTTCTATCTATTTCTGCCTTCCAAGTCTCCTACGCTAATGCATCTGCCCTCTAGAAGTCCACACAAAAATAAAACAGAACCCATCTTGAAGCCTCAACCTGCTCAGGAAACACGCACTGCTCCTTAAAATTCTTATTAGCTTAACACTATTCCATAATAAAGATAATGCTTCATGCGTGATTGCTGAGTCTGAAGTTCCAAATGTGGTCAAATGTGGTAAAAATCAAAGAGGCCGTGTTCTCTCTCTTCCAAAGAGGAGTGATGTCTTGCTGGCATTTAGGTAGTGACTTTTACTAGTGCAGCATCCTCAAGCAGGGAAGATATTACTAGAGAATTCTCTTCCTGTTCTCTCCTTTCCCTTTTCTTGCAGGCACTATGTTGGCCTTGCATACCTGTTTATCGTCACCTTTGTGTTGTCACCATATGTGGAATACTTTATGTACATTGGATATGCATTCCTTGTTCTCTCTAGCATTCGCATGACAATTACTTTTCTCAGCTCCTAGAACTTTCTCTTGAAAATGAAATGGATGTCTCACAATAGAGAACTCACAAATTAATTTCATGCAGTTTATCCTCTCCAGTGTGGAGAAAAAATCTTGAAGATTTCTCTATGAAAATTATTAACCTGATAAACTGGAGTACAGCATGTGAAGAATGCTTAAAATATCAGAAAATGACTAGTGACAGTAAGTGCTTTAGAGATCACTCACAGAGTATATTCCAATTCAAGATCATTGAGTGAAGTCAGCCCATGAAAAAAAAATTAAATCACATTTCTTGAATTTCCCAGATGGGACAAAAATCCATTTGTCTTCTTCTATCAAAACATAGAGAGCACTTTTAAATAAAAAAAGTACAGAAGAGATGAATACATTGCTGTGTATATGCAAAAGTAGATACTGGGGTTAGGGGAAGAGAGAATTAAAAAGCTGTGCCTGAAGAAAAGATTAGATTCTGCAGGAAATAAAAAGGCACTATTTCCAAACATTAGGATAATCACATTCAACCCAAATACCTAATAATTGTTAAAAACCTTGGTAGTGATCACTCACTATCTGAAAACACTCTGCATCCCCATTTCAGATTATATAAAGCATATTTGGTGCTTATGACGAGCAGGGATCCAAGCAGTCACTGCCCCAAAGAACCTCACTTAAAATTACCCATATTGCTATGTGAAAGAAATCCAATACACCAAAAAATTGGAAACCTTTTTCAAGAGCCACTATGTTAGTAACTTATATACTTACATTCATTCAGCTAGGTCTCTGCTTTGTGAGATTAAAAAGGTTGTTTTTAAATAGCCCCATTAAAAATATATTTTAAATGCCTTGGGGTACAGACTTTCTAACCATCTAACCTAATCCTTTTACCTACACCTAATAAAATTAAAGCTTTTTCTTTAATGGAGCTTTTGTGTACTACCACTGTACAACCTTAAATAGTGTCCATTCACTCATTTTTGTACGTCCATCATAGAAAGCCAAAACCAAATATTTAACTCATTTTAAGCTGCTGCCTTTAATTTCTGTGCACTTGTTTGTTGTCCTGCCTCAACTGTTTTTCTTCTCTCTTCATTTCAAAATAAAACAGAAAATTGAGAATGGATCTCTATAATGATTATATTTTAGTAAGGGACATCAGCTGAGAAAGCCTTCTAAAGACTTAGCTGGCCCTAAACAAGATTACAGTTTCATACTTTTATTTTGTTTTGGGTAGCCAGCAATTCTAATCAGCAGATGGGAGGTGCCTTTCTTTGTTTAGTAGAAAATAAAAAACATACTGATAACAAGCTCTCCCTCACCCATCAGCTAACACTTTTTGTCAGAGAATGGGAAAGGGATATGTTAAAGGATTATAGTATTTGTAACGTTTACCGAAATGAAGCAAAAAAAGACCCAAAACCTTAACCAGTATCTAAAATAATTTCTCTCTTTTTTTGGGGTCAGGCCACCATATATTTCATGACCATGATCACAAGCCACTGTGTTTACATTCCTCTGCAATTTCTCTTTCATTATTCTCATCTTTATTCTTGTCTAATATAAATGTGTAATCTTGTCTATGGATTGCAACAAATACAAAACCATTACCAGTCATGGAGCCAACTTCCTTTTAAATACTTGAAGTTTGAAGGAGTGTTTTATTACCTGAAAGGCTTACCAAAGTTCTTCTCTAGCAAATAAACAGATCTAACTAGACTCATGCTGAAACCAGTTGGGTGCAATCTAAATAAAAATACCTGTCTGTGAGGGTCAGATAGCTGCTTCCTAAACCAGGATATAATCTCATTTGTTCCTTCTTTCTTAACATTCTCTTCAACCAGAGAAAAATAACAATAAATATTCAGTTAAAAGCATTTCACCTGCATCTTAGGCAAATACAAGCCAATAGGAGAGAAATGTTGAAGGGTTTTCCACAGAATGCAGTATCAAGTGTTTACTATCAGCTGACCACCATCCTTTAGTTCCTTTGTATAGCAAACCATAGGAATTATTCTATCCTGGATTTAGTTACCATGGGACACCTGTGTTGTTAATGCCATGTGTTTTTTAATTTCTACTGAAGATGGAAGACCTACAGACTATATTAACCAAGGTATAAGAACCTAAGATTTACTGTACTTTAATCTCCAGAATTCTTTGGCTTCAAGCAGAATTTCATATTGATTAGCCCCTGGCTGTTATTCAGTATCTAATACTGATACAGCAAGAATTAAGGACACTAATTATTTTTTGGTGGGGTGGGGACAGACACGGGGGAAGACAGATCAGGTGCATTTTCTAGGAAGAAATAGGATTTCTTACTTCTACTATGGTCATAACTGGAAACAAATTAGAACAGAATTTTCAAAACAATCAAGAACTTTAATATAAATCAGGATTTGCCTTCCTCTTCAGGCCTTGATTTTTTTGGTTGGTTTTCCTTTTTCCAGATGTTTCTCATTACCTAGACACGGGATATGGAAGACTTTTTGCAGTTCTACTAAATACAGTGTTTTGAGATTACTCTGAAGAGTCTAAAGTTCAAAATGGAGGAATCATTTCTTTATTTATTGTTTGATTTTTTTTAAAGATAATTTTATTTCCAAGTTCTATGGATTTCTAGCTCCGTGATACCTAAATACGAAGTACTCTTATAATACTAATAATGACAAAAACAGAAATATAATCAAATTACATATTGACATATTAACACTCAGGCCACAAAAATTAAGATCTTTGAATAAAAGTGATATGTTCTACTTATTTCATTTCTAAAAATAAATATTTATTCATCAAACTTTGGTAAGTAAAAGAAAAAAATCCCAGTGACTCTAAACACTGTTGTCTTTCTTCTTGTTTTTCTCCTTTGCCACCTCTCTGTCATCACAGCTCAAGGAACAGCTTGTGTATGGCAGGTTTTCCCTGTGGCCTGAAAAGCCTCAGGCAAGAATGGGTAGTCCCAGTCTGCCCAGTTCTTCTCTGTTCATTATGCATTATTCCCCTTTGAATTTTGCATTGAAAATATTTGTACTGAAAATGTTTTTCCCTCTGAACCAGTTAGTGCTGTCTAGGTGACTTTGGGGGCATCTGATTTTGCTTCTTTTTATGACAAAGCCTCTAAATTCTACAGATATGCATTTTCTTGTTAACCTGTGTAGTTTACTTCAGCTTCTAGTAGGTTTGCAGGCAAGACAAAAAATGTGTGTTTAAGGCCTGATATAAATAAATAAATAAATAAGTTTTGCTATACTAAAAAAACCCAGGTGTTTCCTTGACTTTTGTCTTGTGCAAACTTCAATAATTTACACAGTGCTGTTCTTTATTCACATTCTCCCCCTCACTACTCAAGGAACAATTCTCTTTAGACATACTGTTTAACTCAAGTTTCAAAATGGATGTTGATTCCTAGACGACAGTCCTAATGGTTTAAAAAGAAAGTTGTAAATGGTAACTAGTTGGTTATTGTAGCAACTAATACACATATGCCATAACTTACATTTGTGTAAGAAATTTTTCTCAGCATATATTTGTTGGTTTCCAAGAGTCAACTTCACCACTAGCAGAAGGTCTGTACAACTGGCTCTAGTGCCAGTGCCACTTCTCCTCCCTCTATACACCTCTTCCAGCTGAAGCCAGAGTAGTGTCCAGGTAGGTATGTCACTTATCTCTTGTGGCATCTTCCTGAGCAGAGAGTTTTCATCAACAAATGAACATTTTTATTGTGTATTGTGAACAGTCATCCCAAACCACAGGCAGCTACATGATGGTCAAAATACTGTGGTCAATATCCACACCTCTCTCCTTCACTATGATTTTTTCTTCAGGGTAAAAATATCCTGTCATCTAGAAATCTCATATTTCTTCTGATTTTCTATCTCATCATCATCTCATCATCAACATGTATCAGAACAGGTCACTAGAACACTCATGTTTACTGGGCAACTGAATAATTCTGCTATAATTGCATAACTTACATATCGCAACAAGGACGATTTAGAGATATAATAAAGATTATTTAGACAGATTATTTAGGCATTTTTCTGCATAAAAGTTGTCAGCTAGTACAGATCCTTACTTGCCAGCTGCATATGACTGACAAATGGGCATCATGAGGTAACATGATTAAGTAGACACATGGTGTCTACAAAAACATCAGAGGAAGAAAGCCACCTTTCTGGAGTTATATGTTGATCTAGATTCAGCCCAACATTGCAGAATCAAACTAAGAGCTACTTTGAGAAAAAAAAAAAAAAAAAAAAAAAATGCAATCTTTTTCTTTAGTACTAGGCTGCTTTTGGCTAAGGACAATCAATTGGGATTTGTCAAACAGGGATACAGGGAGCATAAGTATACCTTACTCCATCAGGCTCTACATCTCAGAAGTATTTCAGAAGTGGTCAAAAATCCAATCGTTTCTAATTCTTTTTGTTTTGATGGGTTGATAGTACACATACTCTACTCCTGTTTTGTTCTTCTTGCAAAAAGACATTAACCTCTTCTCTCAGAATTTATTTCTACAGTTATGCAAACACTGGTGGATACATAGAGATGTTAAATTGATATTAGTTATGATTGATCAGGAATGGAATTCAGTATACACATTTTCACACAGGACTTTCCCAGAGAGGCATGTAGGGCTATTATTCTATAACTGCCGTATTCACACTAGTAGTGTTAAAATGCCAGTAGTAATTCTGATTTAACTTACTGATTTAACTTACTGATTTAACTTATGAAGCTATGACCCGGGTAGATGAACACCAATGAGGAGAGATTCAAATACTGCCTAAGCACCAAATGTGCATTTTGCAAAGAGATTATTGGCAATGCTGCAAAGGTTAGCTTGATTTCAAGAGTAATATTTTTATTAATTTTAAAATAAATAGTGTTATTTTATAAAATATTTATGTTATACAGTATTAACTAAGCAAATGAAAACAGAGTGAAGCCAGATCATCTACTGATTTTTCAATTCTAGACAAAATGGAAGGTTGTAAAAGCCATATAAGAAAATGTCAGACTGAAGAAGATTTAAGTAATCATCTCACAGAAATGCACTGTATTTTCTGCAGTTTTCCATGTGGCTTGAACACTCTAAGTTTATATAAAATTGCTTTAAATTGGTCATGTTTTGCATGTTATTTTCCAGTAAACAGGGTAAATTAAAAACACAGGAATAAAGCTGAGCTGTTCAGTGAAAACAGAGAGAACAGTACTTTACAGTTAACTTTTTTTTAAAGAACAACAACAAAATATAACTACAATACTAAGGAAGATGCAAGCTGATGTAGAGCTTGTATTGCTCAAAGATTTATAGATGTGTGATTCTGATTCGTTTTTCTCATCTTTGGGATCGAGCAGATAAAACTTCTATAATTTTGGGAAATAAAGCTCTACAAAAGTGAAACTGTTTAGTGAATGCAAACATTGTGCAGCAATTTTGGCCTAAGGTCATCTCACCAATTTAAATGGAATCTTCCCTGAAGGTATCCTAGACATCCCATTTAAATACATAAGATAACATGGGATGAATCTTTGTTCCCTCTCTGAGTGGACTAAGCAGCTGATTGATGTGCTGATACGTCTACCTAACCCTCTTACACCTCCTTATCTTGAAACATACATTTTTTCTTAACCTACAATCCCCCCAGTCCCTATTCTTTCAGCCTCTGAAGAGCAGAAAAAAAAACCTGTAGATATTTCTTTCTTTTATGTTGTTTCATTTCCTAAAATAGGTCAGTCTTTCAGCAGATATGGACTGAAGGCTTAGCATGGGTTATCTTGCAATTAATTGTATTCTAAAGCAGTAACTGGAGTGTTAGTGGTACTTAAGTAAAAATAGTCTGTTGAAAAGACTTCATTTCTATGAGCATTTTGAAGGTGAGAAATGAATTAGAGGAACTTAATTCAAAACTTCTTTTACCTACATGCTACATTCTTAATGAATATAAAGCAGGAAAATGTACTACACTACAAAGACTCTCTCTTCCCTTTCATATACACTCAATTTACACATTTGAGAGTTCACATTTACGAAATCCTAGTAAGAAAATCTGGTCACATTCATTGCCCAGGTAAGTAAAAAGTAAGGATGAACACTCATCTATTCCTTCTCTTTTAGGACAAAGAATTCTTCTCCTATATTCAAAGTATACTATAGATTTCTCCAGCTTTCTGAATAAAACCCAATTGTTTCTACACATAATTAAACAATACTCTTCCAGATAATAAAACAATGTTTCTAACTGTTCCAATGAGTAGAAAGTTTTGGAGAAAACTCATTTTCTCAGACAAATTACTGGCACTGCAATTCTTTTGAAAAAGGCAAAAATATATACGGCAGTATTTTGTTAGCCCAAAATTTTTCCCCACTTTTGGCCTGTTCTTTCTTTCTTTCTTTTTCATAAATTCCTAGATTCCAATAAAAAGCAGTCACTATCCAACCAATAGTAGCATTTTCAAAATTATATGAAAATTATTCAGAAATGAATCAGAAATTATATTTCTATTTTCAACAGAAATTTTCTAATTTAAGTAGAAAAATTAATCTGTATCACAATCCAGCTTTTTCATACAAGTCAATAAAAAGGAGAGGTTCTTAATTATCTAAATAGAGTAAAATACAGTCAAACTTAGATAGTCTCACTAAGCTGTTGGAACAGGCAAAGAAAAGGAAGAGATTTTGTGTGTCTTTTTTATTTTCTAAATCAGTGTCTTCTCACTGCTTAGAATTGCATGATAGTCATGTCAATGCAGCTAATCCCAGCTCCTGAGAAAAGGTATTTCTGGCCTTCTGTTAAACTTCAGTGAACAAGAATGGTCCCGATGGTTTAAAATAAGATTATTTGTTATCCTGGTTTTGGCTGGGATAGAGTTAATTTTCTTCCTAGTAGCTGGCATAGTGCTGAGGTTTGGATTTATTATGAGAAGAATGTTGATAACACACTGATGGTTTAGCTGTTGCTAAGCTGTGCTTACACCAGTCAAGGACTTTTCAGCTTTCCGTGCTCTGCCAGGTGCACAAGAAGCTGGGAGGGGACATAATCAGGACAGCTGACCCCAGCTGACCAAAGGGGTATCCCGCACCATATGATGTCATGCTCAATGTATAAGCTGGGGGAAAAAGAAGGAATGGGGAGGACGTTTGGTGTGATGGCGTTTGTCTTCCCGAGTAACCATTACACGTGATGGAGCCCTGCTTTCCTTGGGATGACTGAACACCTGCCTACCCATGGGAAGTAGTGAATGAATTCCTTTTTTACTTTGCTTGCGCGTGTGGCTCTTGCTTTACCTATTAAACTGTCTTTATCTCAACCCACAAGTTTTCTCAGTTTTAGTCTTCTGATTCTCTCCCCAACCCCACTAGGGAGGGGAGTGAGCAAGAGACTGTGTGGGGCTGAGTTGCCAGCCAGGATTAAACCACAACATTTGCCTAAGACCTGAGCTTCCACAGACTTTCACATGCAGCTTATTAACCATATTCTCTGTTTTGCAGTTGCTCTTCTTTTACCAGTTCCTAGTAACCATACTCAAGAAAATGTGAACAACAGCATAGGACCGGACTCTAAGAACTTCTTTCCTCTTATGTATCAGATCCCACTCATACACATTTGCCAGTAAGAAATGTCAGTTTGGTTCATGCAAGTGATATACTTCAAATGAACATCTTTCTGAGCTTATAATATTAAATTGTATTACTGTATGTTGAGTACTGCAGTACATTTATATTCTTTTCCTACTAGCTTGCACAAAAAGAATGCAATACATATCTTTATTTACATATGGTTTTGGTTTTCAATGTATAATTATAGCTAAGTATGAACATGGACTCCAGCAGATATAAAAGCACTCTCTGACAAAAAAAAAAAACAACAAACAACCACATAAAAAAACCCCATAGACAGACCCAAGTCATTATCTGAAGAGATCTGAGTAACAACTACCCATAATATCAGCTACCTATTAAAGACATACAGTGTCTAACATATCCTGATATTCCATTGTTTTTCATGTTTTTTAATACTCTTTTTCTCTATTCAGATTTTGTTATAACATATAAATGAAATTCAGCAAGATAACATTTTATTCTGGACAAAATGTTGAATAACTGAGAAAACCACATAAAAATATATACTTACATTTTGGGGCACAACATATGTGTACATATAAACTAGGTTTCTACTGCAGATATCATCATATATTCACTGTGTCTGCAGTTTCTCCCTATTCTTAAAACAAGTGATATGCCAGTGCTGTAAAGATTTATGAAGCTATTTATGGCATCAGTGGAAGACAGTTTTTGTCAACATAGTCCCAGAACACTATATATTTGGATAACATTTTATTTCCCAGAGTTTAAAGAGAGGTGAATTTATATCCAGTTAAGAATCCATTATTAGTTTATTTCCTGGAAAAAAATAAGAAATGAACAGCGAAAACTGAAGACTCACTGCAGGGAGATAACGTGCTGCTGTTCTCAGATCAAATGCAAATTCAAAGCACAGGGGCTCATCTTATTTTTACATCAAGAAATATAAAATAATCACAAGACATTTATATAACATAATAAAATAATAATCCAAACTAGAGGTAGAATGCTAAAATCCACTTTTAATGGTATTTTTTGCAATATTTATTTTCATTCTAAAAAGAGATGTTGCTATTGCCACACATGCTACTTTCCAGAGCTAGGAAAGCACATGAAATACTGTGGACTTTTTTCAGTTTGAATAGCTGATATTCATTGGTATCCACAAAATTCATCCACTGAAAGATTTTGTAGCAAGTTATTTTCCGTTTTGAGCTACAAATAACACTGGTGGTTCAAAAATCAAACCTATTGATTAAACACAAGCATCCAAAAAGGCCAAGTCAATTTAGTATGTTGGATAATTAATCAGCCATATATGTTTACACAGTATGAATCCACAGCATTTCCAACTAACTTCCAAAGTGCCACTCAGGGTTGAGAAAAAATTAACAAAGAGAAATTAATTCTTTCACTGCCCATGCTAGCTAGGCCACATCTAGGAATAATAGACAAATTCAGTCTCCACATCTGTTGCTATGGTAACAGTAAATTCCCTTCAAATATATAGAAAAAAAAAGGACTGGAGTGAAACTCGAAAATCTTTTTTAAACACAAGACACTTGACACAGAAATATTGTGTATTTTTATTTGACTCTGCCTTAAATACAATTTCATGTTTTACTCCACTCTTCTTATGGAAGGTGAATCAAGAAACCCTGAGACAGACTTCTGACATTCTGAGATTAATTCTGCTCATATGCTAACATTCTCCCTTAAAATAGACACCTTAGCCTCCCAGAAACTTAATTTTGTGGGTTATTTGGAGATCATAGTCTTATCTTTCCTCATGAACATTTTGCATGGCTAAAACTATCATAGTTTCCTCTTTTAAGGTTGGTTTTGGTTCACTGACCATCCCACTGCCTTTTCTGTGCATTGTTTTTTCAGTTTCTATCCATCTTTATTTAATATAGGTGACCATAACAGCCTGTCTCTTTCCAAGTACATTTCTTACTCTCTGGTATTCTCTTATTATTACTTCCTTTTCGCATATATTCATGCCCTGGTGCATCTTATGGTAAGCACAAACTGCACCTTTTAAATTTTATCCCATTTCTACTATCATTCTTGCTGTCTGCAGTTTTCACCCTCACAGTTCTCTTTTTCTTGGTTGTATTAGTAATTTAAAAGTGTAAAAGTCAGTGTCAAAGTATAACTTGAGAAACGTCACCTCTAACTTTACTCTTGCCCATCAGCATAGCCCATGTCACCTCTTCTTCAATCAGTTTCTTCACATTATCCCATGATAATGGTCAACATTTCCAGTCTAACTATGATACTTCCCATGGGGCATCTTGTCAAATAACCTACTGGAATTTAGAAAGATGAGATACACCTTACCTACTTTCTCTAATAAAAATAGTAATTTCTCAAATAGATTCAGATAATAATATCTACAGTTCATAAAACACCTTTTAATAATTCCCATCTTCTTTTTAAGTCTATTTCTTGAGCTTTTATTTCCTTCAGAATATGGTCAAAAACTTAGTCAGCACTTTAGCATTGACTACCAGAAATTGTACACTTCGCAATGCCTTATAATTTGCTAATATCCATGTATATTAAAATCTTGGGTTTTATTCAGTACATGGGAAGAGAGATTACCTAAATCCTTGCTATGAATTTAATGAAGTGTTTCAATTTTTTTTCAATTTGTGGTAATTTTCATTTTCAAACTTTCAGTACAAGCTATTATTCTGGTTTTGCCTCATGTTCTACCCTGTACTATGACCATCATTAACCTTACTGAACACTGAAGAAAGCATTTAGGTTTTAGGTTATCCCAGATTATATACTGTTTAGCTCATCTTCACTAGAGAACAGCTCACATCACCTTTTTTTGTTTGCCTAAGTGTTTTTAACCTTATATTTTATTTTTATTATTTATTTACAAAGCTAAGAAAACTTTTCCTCTTAATTTTATTTGCAAGGTCTGATTCATCTTGACTTTCAACAACTTTCATTTTATCCTTATGCTTCCTAATTCCAGGAAGGTTCTCATTCCAGCTGACTACCCCAAACCGGTTCTCTTACTTTACCAAAGGTTGCCCTTTAAAATTGAGAACATTAGTTCTCTTGTTTAATCTTCAGCTTAAATGTCAGTCCTCTGTGAAGCTGCTGCCACTTCCAAAGGAAAGTTTAGAGTAAAATTCTGTCCTGCTGGTTCAATGACTGGTAAAGAAACCTGCCAGCCTCTGTTCTTTTCATTATTGATAATACATTTCTACTAATTATTACTTATTATTTTATTATTTTTATAATTAGAATTCCTGACAATTCCTTTCGCTGTTTTATACCATCAGTCTTTTACCACATCCATATGTAATAGGGAGAATCTCAACCAAAATCATGATACCACTGCAATAGATTGCATAATCTATCTTCTAACTGATATCTTCAAACCTAATATCTCAGTCAATTATGTCATTCATGCACATTATACAGTGTTACACTTCTAAAGTGAAGGAGCTCTTCTTTTTGTTAAGACTGCTGTTTTAAACTATGCTGGTGCCATATGAATGTGCATATTAATCCATAGCAAAATAACCATTTTAATCTAGTCAAAGTTTGTGCAAATGATTTACTTCAGGAAGTATCAAGCAAAAGACTGATATTTTTCACAAATGTATCCAAAAATCCAAGGCAAACTGAGCACTGAGTAACAAAATGTTCTGCTACAGTGTCCCCACAGTTTGGTGAAACTTATTTTAATTCTGGGAACATTAATTAATGTTAATTTTATATGAACAGCTTACTAACCCTTGCAATTTCCCATCAGCTTGTCCTGAGTATTATGAAACAGGAAAAAGGAATCAATTATGAATACATTTATAAAATCTTATAGTTTACTTGCATTTGAAAAGAAATGTTTTCTTTTTCAAAACTAAGCGTATTTAGAAATAAATATGCAATTTCTACCACATCAGTGTACATTAAAACATGTATCTGCACTCTATACCTTCTGTTTAAGGAACCACTGAAACAATCTTAAATAACTTGCCTCATATTTTTCCATGTATTATGAAATTTCCTATAAATATCACAATATTGCCCAGTCTTTTTACCAAAGAGAAATTCAAACAATGAACTTTGCAGTATCTCTTTTATTCGGTATGCAGTTATAATAGAGAAGAGAATGTTTTCCTCAAAATCATGCCACATTTTCAACTGTTGATCTGCATTTCAGCCAGGTTTTAGAAAAAGAAAGTAAGAACAAGACAAAAATTAATTGGAACTTCTGGCAATTGGGATGGGAACAAAGATGTGGGAGAAGGCAAAGAATTCACTCAGTTACACAAAGTATGAGCTCCTACAGGGAGTTTCATAATTGTAAAAATTCAACTAAAATACGGGGGGGGCAGACTGAAACATCTGCTAATAAAAATACTTTCCCTGCTGTACTTTGGTGGATATTGTACCATCCTTACTAACATTTTTGCAACATATTGGAGGACAAAGGCATCTATTATGTTGCTGTTTAAGACAGCAGGACATCTATATATCTATTTTCACATGAGTTAGGTCTGTTCTTGCAGTACCCAAATGAAAATTAAGAAAAATTAGTATATATTTCAGGGACTGAAAACATACATCTGCTTTGTCTCTCTGTAACGGAGTTATGGCAATGGAAGAAAGTTATGCTAGTTCGCCACTGACATGTGTGTTTCCATTTTTAGGTTCAAATATGTAATAAAGGAGCTTGCAAAGTTCAATACCTCATCCTTTTCTTGTATGTGGATTTCCTTATGGCTTGACATTTACAATCACATCACTTCCAAAAATACAGAGTGGACATATGTATAAGCAAACACACACAAATGCATCCTTATTCCAGCACACAATACCCCAATGAATCAAAGAAAAATCCCTCAGAAAAGTTGAATCACAATAGTCACATCTAAAACAAACTACTCTCATTTTCTTTAAACCTGAGAATATATTTTTTTCTACTCAGAAATCAAATGCTAGAAACAGGATTTTAACTTGTTTATAATTAACTGCATTTTTATTTGTGTTGAAAATTTTAAGTCCCTATGTGTTGATTTGGTAATAGTGCTAGACTTCAATGTAGCCTTTCTGGTCATTCAGTTTCTGTGGTAACTCTGGCACCCAGAGCAGCTTCCTAGCAGGAATACACACTATCCAGGCTCAAGAGACTAGATGTTCCAAGACTAGATGTTTCCAATCCAGCCTGACCCAAGAAGGTAACTCAATTGAAATGAATGATGAATTCACAATATTTCCGAAGGCCTGTTAGATTTGGCAACATAAGTGCTCAGCAGAATTTCTCATAACCGTGTGATCTACATAACAGAGGAGTATAACTCTGGTTCTCTTTTACGGTATTTGGACCAAAACACAGACACCTGAAAATGAGTATTAGTAAAATAATACAGTGATGGCAAGCTACAAGAGTTACCATTCCAGTGAAAATAATGTGAGCTCTTGTTTGTTATACAGTCCAAGTGTAATTAATATTTTTAAGGGGGCTAGAAAATATATTTTACAATTTGGCAATGCCAGGGAATTTGTTACCCAAAATCAAGGCAAAGCTTGTAGCGCTGTCCCCTTCCTGCAGCTACTTCTCTCAAAGTTAACATTCACATTCAATGACGTTTGTTTGTTTTAGCAACAGCTGCCTTATAATGCATGGAATATTTCAGCACCAAACTTTTCTTATAATCTAAGAATGTGCAATTATTTTTTTTTAAATTACTTGTATTTCATTCCCATGTAAGAGAACATCATAAAAAGCCAGCAACAAAAAAAGTCCTAATCATTAGAGCATCCCTTCTCGTTAGAGCAAAGTTTATGCTTAAACCTTTCCATGGTAGCAGTTTATATCCTGTAAAAGTAAATACCATTTTCTATGTCCTTCATAAACATCAAGTGCCATTTTGTTGTTATAGCAATGATTTTTAAGGCCAAATCTCAACAGAGGATTTGTTTGCCTTGCACAGGAAGTTAATTTGGCTGACAGCAGATTTGTTCCTGACATATGAATGTAAGTAAAGAAATTCATATTCTGTTATTTGTTGACTGTGTATAGGCACAGCAGCAGGCTATAAACTACTTTTGCTCTTATTGTGCTAGTCACCTCAATGAAATCACTCAGTCTCACATACAAGTATTATTTAACTAGTTCTGAGATCCTTTCCCAGAACAGATAACCCTGAGCTTTTATGTGTTCATTTTTTCCAGAGAAAGGAGTTTCTTAGCTTACTGTCAGTATTATTTTGTATTCGTATTTTACTACATACCTGGAACAAAACACACACTTTCCCAAAACAATCTTCAGAATATCAAATACCTAGGCAATATAATAACTCAGATTCTGTCTAGACACACAATATAGAATTTCAGAGAAGCTGTCATGTATTGCACTCATCCTTATAATCTCAATTCAAACATCTTTTCAGGCTGTGTGGAACTGATCTATTATTTTGACAAATTTCAGTGCAACAAATCCCTTAAATAATAATATAGGATCTTTTATGTTACACAGAATTTTTTTAGACCTCAGCATAAAAAAAAAATGATGCTTTGATTGCTTTATGCTTTTATGAGTGATATCCTTATCAAAGGTAATTATACTTGTCACCTCTAACTTTGGTTTGGGGGCTTTTTCCCTTCTGATTGTTTCATAGCTAATTCTCATATGGTTTATTTCTATAGTACCTCTTTGTAAATCTGGTTCATCCCAGCAGCTGAAAACCTCTAGCAAGCAACCAGAATTCAAGTCACTCAAAAGAACGGTCAGAGACATTGATTGAAAGCCATGGGGTTTTGAGACAGAAGGAGAAAGAGAAAGAAAGAAATATGGAAAATACAAAAAAAATAAGCCTTTTCAGTGTTTTTCATAGAAAAAAGAACTGCATCAATCCCAAAATAGCCACTAATCTCAGAGTTTGTTTTTGCTTTGGATGTCAAAAGACTTTTGATATTCTGAATCTGCCTAAAGATTACTACACATACACTCTCAAATTATCACTCTGTTCTAGAATAGTAAATTTATTGATCAAGAACAATTTCCATTTACACAATATGATTTTTACATATATGTCTAAGTTCTATATCTATAACATTTTTTCTATCTAGTTGCAAATTACTTATATGATTCTTCCAACCAGACTTCCTTTTTAAAGTGCCTTTTACCCATGCTTTGCTATTGATAAACTTCTGCATGGAAGAGAGGGCATACAGTTAGCTACCCTATGCTCCAGTGCTTCTGACCAATCTTGGCAAGATTTACCTTGCCTGCACACATGTGCACCTTGTCCTCCTACCATAATTGCATCTGTAAGTATTTGCACAAAAAGACTTAATACTGTCAACAAAGTAGGTAGGAATGATTATGACAACAAAACTTAACACAGTGGGGTTTGTCAAGGTCTTTTTATGCTGTATATTACAAATACATCAGCCAAATTGATTTGGTAGACAATATTTCCATGTATTTCAATATATATTTATTGGGTATAGTTGTTAGTATTAACATATTAAACACCTTGCGGGAACATTGCATATGTAAGTCTTTGTGATTCTCATTGACTCTGCTGATTACAGCAGCATCAATGCATATATAAATTTTGTAAAGTAACTTGAAAAAACTGCCACCATTGTTATTAAAACAAAGACATTGTAAAGCATCTTATTGTAAAAGCACCTGACATTAAGTTAACATGACAATTATGTTGCTTCCTTAGTTCAATAAAAACAACACCCTCACTTTTATTTTTCCATCTAATACACAGATCTAGTAATTTCCATACCCCAAGTCCAAATGCCTGAATTCTAGTCTTCACTCCACTCAGTTGCCATCTAATTCTATCATCTAATTCTTTAGCTCCTAAAGCCAGTAATACCAGTTTCCTATTTTAGCCTTTCCAACCTGCCAAAGGTTCTGCTTTTGTGCATGCCTGGAAGTACTTCAGGCTCAACAGCAACAAGAGAGCTCAGTACTCAAGTCAGGTTTAGACCTACTGAGGTGCATAAATAGATGAGCAATTCCTTCATCTGCTTTGCCTGCAGTGTTTAATCTGATAGGTGGTGTTAGAGCATGCCCACTGGATTTGGCTTCACACAAAATACCACAACAGCCAGAGGAAAAGGAAGTTTTTCCAGTGCTTAACACGCTCACCTGCCTCAACCTTACAAGAATTTAAAGCTATGCTTTAAACCTGAAGCTGATTGTCTTAACCATCACATTATTGAAAATTCAAAGGTAATAGAATTGGGGAATGTCTTTAATCCCGTCTGTTGAAGCATTTCTTTTTTACATAAGAGCATTCAAGATTGAAAAGACCAGCAGAGGAAGAAAGACCAGTATAAAACTCAACAGATTAGGAGGAGTCATGGGGCTCAGTCTTTTGCCTCAAGGATTATTATCCCTTTAACAGTCAAGGGATAAAAAAAGTTATTTTATGTCCAGGACTCTTCCAAGTAAGTCTGTTAACTGCTAAGCTAGAAGGTCATTTTCCCTCTTAGAGTCTCTGTCTCAATAAATCATTAATTAGAGTACAAAAGCTAAGACAGCATCAGCAGTAGGTTTGCAGCAGATGTGGGTTTAAATCCCCCTCATACATAAGGAAAAATTAACCTCAGAACTACACTATCTGTATGAATGCATTAACCACTGAACAATTACATAAAAAATGGGCATCTTCTCTACTAGTCTTTCCAAATAAAATGTGATAAAATTGTTTTGTTTTTTTTTTCCCCTTTTTAAAGAAAGTGTGGTAGACTACAGTAAAAAAAGTTCTTGAGACATGAAGCCACTTCCTCATAGCTATGAATAACATCTAATCCCAGGACATGAGCCATTCCCCACTTTTCTGCTTATTTTTGACAGCTCACTGTACCACATGTTGGTTTTGTGGATTCCTCTTGCTTCCTATGTAGCCAATACAGATCCTGAGTACCTAACTCGGGCTGTGGGATCTCATTTTCAGGATGCAGTTCCTCAGCTTTAGGTATTGGAATAAACAGTCCAATATTAACATGACTCTGATAAGGATAACCTGTCACAAAATCTGAACATGCTGGAAAGAACTGGTCAGTATTTCCCTTTTTTCTCATAAATGTCTGAAATAAAAATATTTTTATGCTGTTTTAATTTCTTGAATGTATATTCAGGACCTTATATTTTCTGTTTAATTGAAAATATTTACCAGTTTAGTTTGCATCTCACATCTATTATGTTGGTCAAAAAAATACTTTGCTGCAGTGCTTAAGTTACTAAATGACAGCAAATTCTCCCAACACAGAACATAACTCAATTCCTTGCCATCACTTATGCTAGAAAAAAAAGACAAAGATCGAGAAATAAACATATAAAATAATGGAGGGAAATGATAAGGAAATAACAAACTCACCTTTTAAATGCTCTTAAAAATCTTCACAGGGCTATTCAAAACAGAACTCGGGACAGACATTTAACTGAGAGATACCATTGTCTTTGTGGTAGGCTTGTGTTTCAAAGCATCTCCAGGCAAGTTGGTTCCAAGAGTCTATATTGCAAATCCTGCCAATTGCCTCAGCAGGCATCTTACAACCATATGAATTTTTATTTGTTTCTGGAAGTGTTAGATGTTTATCTGGCTGCTCAAACTGATTATTGAAACTTAAGAGGCCCAGACCTGTGTGCAAAGATGTTACATATTAAATCTGAGCATGCTATTGGGGGAAGAGAAGAATAAAAATGAACTACTAATACAGACACATATGTAATATTTTCATACACACCTTGTAAGTATATTGGTATAAAACTATTATTCAAATTGGGCTAGAAGATTTTCACATGCTTCTTTGTCATACCTATCAGATTCAGGAAGCTCATATCTCAGTTTTCCATTTGTTCAGGAAGCAGTGGCCACTCAGTGTTGTGCAGTCTTTCAGCCACTGAACTTTCACTGCAGTCAGTAGAAGTCCTACTTCTTATGTGAAAGCAGAATTAGTGAAAACCATCAGGTGGTTTTGTTATGTCTTATCTCAAATCCATTACATTCAGCAGAAATTTTATGAGATTAACTTCCTTTCATTATCTGATGTTTGCTGCAAAATTATTTTTCTCTTTGGAAGAATTCTTCCTTTTCCTGGCAGAAAAATAAGAACTACAGTGGAATGTGGAAATGACATGGGTTTATTCCAAGGAGAGGAAACTGAATGCAGAAATATTCATCAGGAGGACTTTCTGGCTCCCTGTGTTCCATTGGTTTATTTTTGAAGATGATGCTCTGAACACATATCCAGGAAGAATAGTACTGATAGCACAGTGGCAGCAAAAGGACTTACACAAGTAGTATGTATGCTACCCTCCAACAATGCTTCTTCTTCACACATAAAAGTAGTGGCTGTGTATGTCTGCACAATGTATCTATTCCAGGAAGCCAGACTGAACAAGTGGGTCCTTTTCACATTATCGGTGATATGGTGTTTACTAGAAATTAGCTGAACAAGAGAGAAAGGCTAGGCTTGTGCATTAAATACATATCTACACATATACACACACACATCATTCATTAGAAGTAATCACTTATCTAGTTTTTAGATGCCAGCAGTGTTTGCTACTCCAGCCTTACATGCTGTTTAGAATTTCTATGCAGTTACCCAGAGAGGAAATTAAAGATTATATCTGAAAAGAAGTTTAAAAGATGAACATAATGTGAATGAAATGAAACATCCATTAAAGATGCTGGGCAAGTTTTACTCTGATTTACAGCAGTGGTGCTGTCATGCCTGCAATGACATTACACTGGTATAATGAGGAGTGAAATATGACCCAGTGAAACAGTGCATTCATTCTGGAAGTAAAATACAAGTAAGGGTTAGATTCACAGAGGGATTTCAGAGCCTAGTCTCAGGGTAAAGTCCATGCCTGAAATCCCCAGTAATTTGAGGAGCCCACTAGGTGATGAGGATTAACAACCTAATGATTCCTAACAAGTAGCTGATGGGATGACAGAATAAGGAAACCTGTGTCTAAGATAAGTAATAGACAGGGATATACCTGAAATTCTGCCCCTTCCTGAAGCACAGGCAGTTTCCTTCAACCCTCAGTTACAAAACCTAGGAGAAACTGGAATCCATAAGCCTGATCCATCTCCTGGATTTATTTGCATATTTTTCCCTTGTGATCATGGCTATCTTTTATATAGTAATTTTGCAGAGACATAATTTATCTGGGGAGGCAGACACAAGGGTTCAGTACCTTCCTTATAGTAAGGGGGTTCAAAGCTTCACCTTCTAGCTGCCTTGGGAGCATATAACCATCAGGCTTATATAGAGACCATTAATAATGCAATGCCGTACGGATGCTGTACCAGCAGAACAAAAGCATTCAGAATCTAGTAAAAATGAAAGCCAGTATATGGGCATGGACAGATGATGAATAATAATTTTTAAAAAAGTTACTTAAATGATAGACAGCAAGTTCTGAACACGGGAGGTTAACCGTTGGAAAAAGTTGTGTCATGCAAAAGTGTTCAGGAAGTCCCAAAGGAGACAAATAAAAGAATTTTGCTGAAAATGAAGGTCAGGAGAGAATGAAATCAAAATGCTCCACAGTTAGGTGGTGGAAGCTAGCATGAGATGCTGATTAGAAACTGAGGTTTGCATATATGTATATGTAATGGATATATATGTATGTCTGTGCACATCTATACACAGACAGAGCTGAAAGTACAGAATCGAAATTTCATCAGAAATCTAAAATAAGAGAACACCAAGATGCTGGAGAAATAAAAATAAAGTGTTATGCCTATACGTGCACACATGTCCCTGTTTGCAAATGCACACGCTTCAACTGTAGGCTCAAGATATTTGCCACACGTTCTCCCTTCTCCAGACTGGACAACCTACCCTGAGGTGGTTGTCACTTAAAAGATACATCCACAGGGTAATGTTGGAACTGAACAGGGCTTGGGATTTAGCCCTCCCCCCCTACACACCCTTGTCCCGTATTTCTTGCTTTATCTTCTCAGCTACCTTTTCCTGTATGAGATGGGCAGACAGAATAGTAGACAAGTAAACAGACACCTACACAGGTGTAGAATAAATCCAGAGTTTGTAGAATAAATACAGAGTTTTATAAGTCTCTAAACAAATTTGGGGTTTTTTTTATTTTGTAGCAGTATACTCCCTTAGACAGTAAGAAAATATGGCCTGTAATTGCTTCTGATGAGTAGTTGGAAGACAAGCAACATATTTTGTCTCATAATTTCACAGTCCAACAACCTAACAGACTAACTCTTTTCCCAGAATAAGTCTTCCACGTAGTCAGCTGCCCCCATTTAGGCTCATCAGAAGAAAATTGAGGCAAAATTTAAGAGCTAATAGTCTACAGTAACAACATTTAGTTAGATAGTACTCTCTTAAACTACAGAAATATTTGGGATCCAGTTTAGATTATAAAGGATTTAGGATGAAACTGAAAGTATGAACCTAGACTCTTAGTTTAAAAGTAACCTGATATGATTATATAAAAAATGTATTATTCATCTTTGGATGGATAAACCCTGTAGTTTCTAGCCAATACTTTTGTTTTATTGATTAGTTAGTAGTAGATCAAACATTGATAGCTTACATTGTATTCAAATTTTTGAGATGATACCACATCATTTTATGACTTGTTTCTCTAAAGTGAATATCCACATTAAAAAAAAAAGATAGCACTCTTTATTCAATATCTAACTTTTAGTTAACTTCTGCCTTAGTAGATAGTTGAATCTTCCACCAAATTCAAGTGACCTTAACAGCAACTGTTATTCATGTCACTGTAGGAGAGAACTGAAGAAATACTAGATTTATCATAGGCCTGTTTGTGAGCAGACACATTATTTTACTGGAAAAAAAAGGGAAAAAATGCATAAAGACAAATTAGCACCTGACTTAAACACATTATTTCAAAGCTTTTTCATTAAAGCCTTTTAAAATTCCTGGGTTTGTTTCTCTTGCAGGATGTATTTCTCCCCAGAATAAAATATATATTCGAGATATTTATCTTGTGTTTTGCTATTTAAAAATACATTGACTTTTGAATTAGTGTATTATTGAAATGGATATTCAAAGTTCCCTGCAATGTATAAAAGTGCAATGCATTAAAAAAGTGTGTTTAACTGTTCAAAACAAATGTGAATTTACCCTGCCTGTATAATTTAATCTCTTCAGAATATTCCTTTTCCTAAAACTGTTTTCATTTTAAAATGTTTTTCTTTACCTCTATAAATAATGTAGTTGCATTATGCCACAAATTTCAAATGAATTTGCCCCTGAATGTATCATTGCTAATAAAACAATGAAACAATTTCCTATTAAACAAAGTTAACAGTGACTATCAATTTAGGCTATATGCCTGACAGTTCAAATACATTTTTGGCCATAAAACAGGTTTGCAAGTCTTAAATGGTTTCACATTTCTCTAAACCATACTAAGAGCATAACATGAATATTTTAAGCAGCTTAGCTTTGATTTAAATATATTTGCTCAGGATATGTTGGCAGCATCCCAAAATGCAGTGTAATACCCTTAAAGCTGGCAATCCCAAACTCAATTTAAGAGAGCAGATAATATGGACTAGCAGCATTAAAGCAAATAAAGTCAATTAACGGGTTTTTTTTCTTAATTTGTTTTCTCTAGCTTGAAATTGCAAAGGGTGGATAAAGCTGTGGGATTAATGAAGAAAGAAATTAATGGAAATGGAATATAAAACAAAAAAGGGAACAGAGAAGTCCAGGAGCTATTATTCATTACTCAACTCCTAATAAGTAGTTGCAGTTGTATAGTAATATTAATTTATTTAAAGTAGCCACAATGCAGAAGGGAAACTCCACCATTGGAATCTTGTAGACATTCACCAGCATGTTATAAGAGAAGCAATATGCTAATTTGAAAGCATTTACTCCCTCTGAAAAAGAAATAATGGAAAATATAAATCTCTTTATGGAAAATAATGTGTTTATTATAAAAACCTTGCCAAATTATCTGTTCCTGAGATTTCCATCATACATAAAGACTAATTCCATTCATTGTTAAATGAGTTCTGCAGGCTGCTCTGTGTGCATATTAAGATGTTGGCACTTAGGTGTTCCAAGACCAATATAAGAGGGAAAGTGCCAAAAATAGTCACTGAATAGTAGCACATTTTTCAGATGAAAATAAATGCTTATATCATGTAGCTACTACTTGAGGATATTTCATATTTTGCTGCCTACATTTCAGCCAGCTTAAGAGCAGGAAAAAGTTCTTTTCATGTAATGTTCTCTACACACACACTGGAAAAATTCATCTAAAAGTACTGCTGAAAATCTTGCTAGGAAGTTCTCAGCACTCACTGATCTTATATTTTAAAAGTAAAATTTTGGTTTTACATATCTATATGTTTCCATTCATATCTAAAAAGTCAACAAAAGTAACTCTACCAGCAGAGCATGTTGTATTTCCCAACAATTATGTATCAGGGTTCATAAGAGGTTCATTCTAAAGAACATTTTAGCATATGTATACCCATATGCTTTGTTTCTAGATACATCTGTTTTTATTTGATATATATGCTTCAAAATAACATTTGTTTTATGAAACAGATACACTAAGTGAAAGAGAGCCCACAATACGTGCTTTAAACAACACAGAGGGATTTTTTTGAACCTATTTTATTAGCTAAATATACTCTTATAAATTTGGCATGGAAATTGCAGAATCTTTTTCTGAAGTTGGAAATTGTATTAAGCTTCTAATCAATAATTGTAAAGTTAAGGTGCAAAGCAAAATTTTTAACAATATTGCTGTGAATATTTGACTTTGATTTGTTTCACAGTTCACCTAGCCTAGGCTACACTTTTGTAAGACAAGCTTGTAAACATATAGGATCATCCTAGATGCAAAACAGCCTTGAACTTGGGTAAAAATCAGATATATTATTTTCAGATTCTATTTCCCTTAAGAAGCATTATACCATTGTGTTATAAAGCCATAACTGTTTTAGGAATAGTGTGTGTCTGTTCTGTACATACACTTCCAGGGAAGGTTTATGTATAAATATGACTGCAGGACTAAATTATGGAAACATACCAATGGCCATTTGTATTAAAAGTTCTGAACAAGGAATAGATAATTCAAAATTACCATCTCAAATACCTCTTCCCTAATAAGTTGGATAAAAAATTTTGAGCTGGATATACTGGTTTTTTTCCATAGGTTGGACCACCTGTGAAAGAGGTTTAACAGCAAATGCAGTTTTCAAGACCCTGTGAAATTATCCAGCCATTACTGAGACCAGAGAAGCTTGCAAGTGAGCAGATCTGTTCACTTTAGCAGCCACCAAAAATATTAATTACACCATATTTAAGAAATATAAAATCTTCATCTTTAAATTTTTTGTTGCAGAGTCCCACATACTTACTTAAGAGTCACTGCAGAGTGTTGCCACTTTCCATGAATCGGAGTAACAAGTGCTTAACCCTCTTAAAAATCAGGTCACATTATGCAATCTTTCCTGCTGCTTGATCAGACTCAAAACACTCTTATTGACATCCCTGGAACTGCACAAAAGATTAACTGACCTATGGTGTTTAGTGAGCCTTGATTTAAGTAGGGAAAATCTAGTCCAAATTTAGGATTCCAGGAGAGAATTATACTGTATGAGAGGAGTGTAACTCAAAGTCCCTTTATAAAATAACTAAAATATTCTGGGCGAAATTCTGGATCAAGATTATTGCACAAGTATACACTAGATATAAATGTTGTCACTATAGCCAATGAGTTTTAATCTCTAAGTGTGTCTTAAACTTTATATAAAATATATACATAAATATGTGCAATGTATATATAAATGCTTAATACACTTGTGGTTTGACTAGTTACAAAATAATCTGAGATATAAAATACTGGCTGCTTATTTTTAATTTTAAAATTTAGATACCCTAAATTATCGCATAAATAGAAAAGCATAAACAGGAATAACTACTGAGACTTCAGAATACCCTGCAAACCCGTATTCCAACTTGTCATTAACATTTCCTGACTCTTTAATATAAGGTGTGCAATTAATCCTTCAACACTTACATTCATTAACAGACATAACCTTTTCTGTTTACTGCTCTTCAACCACTTATAAAATTCCCTGTGAGAAAACTGCTTTCCTTTGAGGTTATTTCAGCAACAGGACATGCAAAAATGTGAGGGAAAACTGATCGCCTAGCAGTCAGAGATTCAACATGCCAAGTCTGAGAGAAGAAAAGCTTTAATAATAAAGCAGTAGTAAAATCAGTTACTGTCATATGTACGGTTTTCCTCATCCAAATACCACGTCATTGATAAAACAAAGAAGCATTAATGTTAAATGTTAACTTCTATGTGTTCTGTCCTCTCAGAATAATGGCAAGATGGTCTATGGTCCTCAGCATGGCTACCCCAAGTGCAGGTGTGGAAAATGTATTCACTGTTCTTCTCTATTACAGTGAGGTAACATCATCTCTGCCTAAACCAATTTGAAATTAATTACTTAATTAATTAATTTTAAAAACCAACAAAATTAACACTCTCAGCTGGGTGGAGTGGTCCTTGAACCAAATCCCTGCATGAACTCACAATGTGGTCCCATTCTTTTTACATCTACACAAAGATGGAAAATACTTCTTTCACTTTAGATTCACTGCAATAGCACAGGCATAAAAACACTACCTTCTCTTATTTCAAACATAAATAAATACTCTGATAGTTCAATTCCCAATGCTTTCATCTGTGAGATGCTCTTATATGGAATTCAAATAGGGAGGAAGTATTCATGACCCACATGTTAGCAAGTTACCTAGCTTGGAGCATGGTAGTGCTCTACCAAAATCAGGTGATACCTGGATACAATACGCATTTTTTCACTGATTCAGGGTCTTAATGTTTTAAACATAAAATGTTCATGCAACAAACATTGGCTTGATTTACAGGAAACCCATTTCTATTACGATTTCACATGAAAAAAAACCTTGTCTAAATAAAAAATACACTTAAAATGCTTTCTAAAATGGTGAATTACTATTTAAAGTTTTCACTGTGAAGATTTTGACTTTTAGGATGACAAACTTAAATAACAGTCCTACAGGTCTTTATAAGAACAAAGTCTAATGAAGTGATAAGGTAAATGATATAATATGTCAGTGAAAAATATACAATGTTATCCAGTTTCTCTGAAATATATTTATAAATGCATTGAGCTACTTTTCAAAACATTCTAAGTGCAACCTTTCATTGCATTATATATCATTAATTAGAAAGAGGAAGCAAAAGGGAAAAGGGAAAAGTGTGTGGGAATAGAGCCAAGATAGTTTATGACCACTTCAGAAAAAAAAAGTAATTGAATCTAGAAGCAGCATTCCAGTTTATCTGTAGCTACATTTTTCTTACCAACCATCTTCCTACTAAGTACAAAGAATCCTATTAACATTATTCAATTCAAAATAGAAGCCTTCCTAAGAACCAAACCCATTTTTATCTATTCATATTATTTTAAGATAAAGTAAGAAACTGTTAATGAGAAATTATTAGATTATGTGATACTACTTTTCCATAATTGTTTCATGGCAGGATCAATGATTTTATATACTTGCAGTATCTGAAAGGTTGACAGACAATTCTGTAGCCAGTGATTTCTGCTCACCTGTCACATCTCAAACAATGCACTATTTCATCACCAAATTACACCTTTTTGGTTTTGCTAGAACTTTGCCACCTAGGTCTGGAAATTTCTGTCTCATAATTTTAAATTTGCTGAAGCACTGTTAACATGGATTAGGTAGATGAACTAGTCTGTAGAATTTACTGAAACCAATGCTAAAGACTTTTGGCCCTCACATGTGGTGTTCTTACACAACAACTCTGGAACAACTATTCTTCAATAGGTTCACATATACACAAAAGAATACCTAATTCTACCTAACTACCCCATTTAGGACATCCTTCTTCCACAGCAACAATATCCCTAACAAGGAGTTCCTTAGCAACAGTTAGTATGTTAATAATTTACCATTCTACTTGAACGAAGTACCTTTCAAATATTCCCTCAGAGACTAAGAAAACTCTGCAAAGACATTTATGAAGACTTAAAATTATAAAAAATGCAGATTATAGTTTAGATTTCTATCAGATTCAGAGACAGTGTAATTTATGGTTTCCTGATAATAACAAATTACCATTCCTGTTCTATAAGTGTAAGAATTAAAGGTTATTCATGCAGACACTGAAGATAAAGTTATTGTAACCAAATTGCAAAAAGAAAGCAGCAATATTTTGATTTATCAGAAGAGACACCTTATTCATATTGATAGATCCTTCAGAATACTCGCTCAAAACCAAGCTCACAGAATTTCACTTAATAACAGAAATAACTTTACTATGGGACAAAAAAACCCACAAATTCCAAGCTTAACCAAATTCCAAAGCCAAAAGTTTCAAAATTTCAAAATCCAAATGTAAGGTTATTAAACAAAAACTACACAATTATTGCACAGACTTTATTTTATAAAACTTTATAAAAACACAGACAAAAAATGTTGTTTGTTTGCCCTTTTGACGAGGTCTAAAACAATGTATTGTGCACATTAATGGGGGAGGGAATAGAAAATACATAACTACTATTTTCTTCGTGGTTTTTTTTTCTTATCTATCATTTCACATGGAATTCTATCGTCTATTATGACTACTGTTAAAATGCAATTATAATGTTTTCTAAACTACATGCAAGAATTTTTTGTTAGCACTGTTAGAAATAGAAAATTTTATTTTTATTAAGCAGGATTAGGGTAGATTTAAGAATGTTTAGGAAAATAACACAAAAGTGAGACACCCAATTCTGAAACATAACCTTTCCAGTTGAAATGCAAAAAGATACAACTGTAAAAAGTAAAAAACACCAATCGCAGCACATAATTTACCAGCATTCTTTTAAAAATAAACAAAAAATAGATTCCAGAGAACCACTGGCTGTCATTCAGGTATGGTACTCACTTAAATCTGTGGGGTTTTTAATTAAGGTTTTATTGTAACATTATTGCCATTTTTCTCTTATGCATTGTCTGGTCATTGCCACCATTTATCTGGTTTTTGGAGTAGTATCCAGTCAAACAAGCAAGCTCGCTGGAAGATCCATTTCAAGAATAGCTAGATCAGAAAGGTAACACAAGATTCTTGAGCAGGGCTTCTTGAAATTTGTTCACAATGAATCATTTCATAATTGTGTCATTAGCTTCCGTCCTTGTTTCAGACAGGACAGAGTTAATTTTCTTCCTAGTAGCTGGCATAGTGCTGCGTTTTGGATTTATTATGAGAAGAATGTTGATAACACACTGATGGTTTAGTTGTTGCTAAGTAGAGTTTAGACCAGGCAAGGACTTTTCAGCTTCCCATGCTCTACCGACTGAGAAGGCTGGACATGCACAAGAAGCTGGTAGGGGGCACAGCCAGGACAGCTGACCCAAACTGGCCAAAGGACTATTCCATACCATACGACATCATGCTCAGTATATAAACTGGGGGGGAGTTGGCCAGGGGACAGTGATCGCTGCTCAGGGATAGTTTGGGCATTGGTCAGCAGGTGAGCAATTGCATTGTGCCTCACTTGTATATTCTGTATATTATCTTACCATTATTATTATTCTTTTCCACTGCTGTTTTATTAAACTGTCTTTATCTGAACACATGGGTTTTACTTTTTTTCTGATTCTCTTTCCCATCCCACTGGGGTAAGGGGTAAGCAAGCAGCTCTCTGTTCAGCTGCCTGGTAGGTTAACCCACAACATATACGGCTGTACTTGCAGTTCTTTTTACTTTGTTTAAAGGAAATATTTCCAGAAAACTTGAATCTTGGCACATGGATGAAAACAAACTTCTTTGCACATGTAGTGCTTAAAGTACACAAACACAGTGGCCTTAAGAAGGCATCAACATCTTCATTACTTTTCCCATGAAGATACTGAAAGATCTGATACTGAAATCATACCACTTCATTTTGTGGAACCAGTGAGCCAATTGTCCTTCTGGGCTTTGGACTTTCAACAACCACTGGGCAGCTGAAGGATCATTTTGAATAGCAAACTTTCTCCCATAGCGGTGATGATGAAAGAGATCTATTGATCTAACAAAGGCCAACAGTTCTTTTCTTGTGACACAGTAATGTTTCTCAGCAGCAGAGTTTGATTATAGCATGAAACTATGCTCTCCAGTTTTGTGCTCTTTTGTGTCTTTGTTCCAGTCTCCAAACCACTAATATCAGTGTCCAGAAGGAAAGAATTTTTTTTTTTATAAATAAGATAAAATTACTCTTACTTCCAAGTTTCCTAGATTTCTTTTTTATGTTTTTACCCTGACTGAACAAGTTCTTGAGAGAAGTGTTGAGAGAAGAAATATGAGAAACTGAAAAGTTGGAGACAATCTTGTGTAATTAGAAATACCATCACCCACATTCTCTTGTTTTCAGTAGGTCATAAGCTCCACTGCTGGCACAAACGTCAGGTAAGTGAAATTGTCCAAACTTTGTGTAATATTTTGCCTGGACATCTCCAATGATAACTTCAAGTTTTTAAAGCAACACTTTATTCTACATAAATGCTGAAATAACATTCTATAAAGATTGCGATGTCTTCCTAGAGATGCTCTATTTCAAAAAAGAACTCACTACACTCACCAATATTTTCATTGACATATTTCTGTAAAAAGACAAATGAGCTATGTCCCCATGACTCTACTCCAGAACTACATTTCTACATTTTCTGTTGCAGGACTGAATGCCCATCTTTGACTGGGTACTGCTTTACTGGGTATTTTACCTCATTCTGTTTCTATTCTATATTCTTTCTTTCCATATACCATTTGTTATTTACATCATAGTTAACTTCTATTTTAAAATGATCTTTTCCTCTACAGTATCAAAAGGTTTCCCATTATTTCATCCACATATGAAGACTGCATATTTGTTTCTTAACCTTCGTTATCTTAATCTCCAGTAGCAGCACAGTAGCTCACTGACATCACTTTCTATATTCTCTGATTACGTGTGTAACAGAGAACATAACATAAGAATATGGCCATAAAGTAGCTTGAAAAAGAACCATTTTTCCAACACACACTACCCTATATCCAACATAGTCCAACAGTCAGAATTTAAGGGAAAGGAAAAGAAAACAAGATAAACATGGAATTATTCTTATTCTGATTTCTCCGCTTTTCACATTTACTTACTTAGGGACTCAGAGAACCAGAAGTAGCAATAGTGTCCTGTGGAGACCTTTAGTCCTGAAATGTATGTAATTGCTGGGGTGGGTGGGAACCAGAACATTCCCTGGCAATTAATTAAATAATTTTCTTCTTTACTATTCATACTTCCTTTCACTCATTTCAAACAACCTACCTAAAAACATGCCCATTCCAATATTCTTTTGTTTAAAAAGTGCATAACCATTCTTTAGTCTACTTTCTCTGGTTTTCATTATTTTCTAGATTTCTGGAAAGAGTATCTTCAAATAAGAATATAGTTATAGTTTTATCAGTTCTTTTACTAATAATGTGTTGTAAAGTGATGCTTAAACTACCTCTGAAAGAGTTCTACCAGCTGCAGTTTGCATGTTGAAATTCTTAATAAAATTTCTTGTTATGAAAGACGAGATTACATCTACACTAATTTTGGTAAAGAAAAAGGTAAAATGCATGTCTTGAATCATGTAAGCCCAGTTCAGGGAAAAAGTTAGAGTTATGCCCCAAAGCCCATTACTTAAGTCCATTTGAAAAGTTTTGTCTTACTTGTTTACCGTTTGTATGACTGACCACAGTGTTTGCATAAGACCAAAAAAAAAGTAATATATTTGTTTGCTACTGAAAAAAAATATTATTTAAAAAGATAACATCTACTTCAAGCAAAATAACGTTATTAAAAATTAGGTTAGCACTTTTTATAGAAGTTTAAATTAGTCCTAGTTGTGAACTAACCTTTGTGTTCAAGAAGTCTTGCCTGTGATGTAAAGAGTTTCATAAATATCTGAAATGCTGTCAAAAGGCAACTCATTTCCAAAGAATGCCAAAAATTTAATTAAGAGAGCTATTTATAAAACATGAGCTAAATATATTTTTTAAAGCAAAAGCACTGTAACCCTCTGCACTTCCAGCTCACTATCACTGCAAATATAAAATATTGTACTTGGGATAGGGCATTTCAGAACTCATAAGGCATCTGAAAATCTCAGTATACTCATGTCCTTTGCCAGCCCTGGTAGAAAATCCTTTTGTATAACAGCACAATAATCTTCACCAGCTGCAAAATATTTCATTAACACCTAGACTAACCCCTTCCATTTTTCCTCTCAATTTGCTTAGCACAAACAGCTCAACTATCTTTAGGATGACACCAAAGACAATCTTTTCTGGTTTTCAGTGGTTTTATTTTCTGCCGAAGTAGACAAAATGAGCTTCTATGGATTACTTCAGCTTCAGAGCTAAATGAACTCTAAAACATAAGCTAATATTTAATCATTTCCTTTGGCTTCTTGTTTTCAAAAATTATGGTTCAACAGAACAATTCACAGAAGTAAAATCCCTTCTGACTTTCCAGCTGTTAACCATATTTGGGAACTTACCCGTGTGAGTAAGCTTTTGTGGAAATTGTGCCTAATCAGATATGGAAGTAGTGAAGACTCTTCTGTCTCCTCAGGAGTTTGCCTAATTGCTCAAAGAACTCTACACTCATCCTCAGTGTATCCTGGCTCCTTGCATTGGAGGCCCAGAAAATCTACCTAGTTTGTTGTAGTGCTATAGTTTTAGGCTACCCAGATGAGAAGGAATTAAACTGTAGCAGAAGTCAACTTTAATATTATCTACTGATTTATGGTACTGCTAGTCATACCCAGTAATATCGCCATAGTTACCTCCCCTTGAAACAGTAGCAAAAGTAAGTTTTTATGGGTCTCGCACAGAGGCAGATCCACTCTCTAAATGAAGATTTCCCTTTCTCTAAGAATATTGCTCCATGGCAAATTGAGTTGACGTGTTAACACATACCATTTCCACATTCTTAACAGTTAGGGGAGGGGGGCGGGTGTTGAGTGTATAAAAGCATGTACATATCTATAGCTTCATTCACAGAATTTAGTTTTTCTTTTTTAGGGTAGCAATTTTCTTTTTTTTTTTTTTCTTCATGAATATGCTTGACTTTGTGTGGGTTTTGCTGAATTTCATAGCATCTTTCTTGAAATTTTTTTTGTTTTCATGACCACTTTGAAAATATTCACTAAGATCACACCATGTGAGAACAGATTCTGCCACCTTCACAGCTCTTTGCTATCCCATACTCACACTACCTGTCAGGAAGCAGATGGATAGTCCTTATGAGTCTTTCCATCCAGGACCCGTGATGCACCCTCAGGCAATTCTCCTACTTTCTGCTAAAGACAACTCAATAAAGAAGACTTACTCCCACTTTTTTTTATCCTGTCTGCATTCAGGCCACAACTGCAGGAAAAGGTATGTATATGCACACATTCACACAGGGCTGTATTTGTAAGATGGTCGCTGCCTAGATCCTTTGTTCAAGTCACAAAGACACTATGTCACTCTTAACTAGTTGCCAAGGATATAAGTAATAAAGGGACTTATCATCAAAAGTCTAATAACCTGTTGTTAATATGTATTAGTGAAAATATTGCTGTTTACTTTTGTAAGCGTATAACCAGAGTGGAGTAGATGAAAAAGAGCTTCTCATTTTCTGTCCTTATGGGTTCTGATGAGTAAGAAAACAGTAAATAGTGCAACTCCAAAGTAGAAAGGATTTTCTAGAATGGTCTGTGGTAACAGGGGAAAAAAAAAAAAGGTTTTCAAAAACATGTGTTGCAACTTTCTTACAAACTAGAAGACAGTCAGGAAAGTAAAGGAAGTCAATGGGAACAGAACTCCCATGCCCAGTTAGGCACAACGTTTTTATCCAACTCAAGCATCTTTCCATGAATTAAAAGAGTGGAAAATGCTCTCAGAAGCAACGCACACAGTTGATATGAGAATGTGGTATAGTCTTACCTTAAGTTCCAACAAATGCAATGTTTAATGAACATTAATGATCACAGAATGATCCAAATGCATAGCTTAATTCAAAGTCTCCAATGTCTAGACACAAAAGGTCAGAAATGGGTAACACTGAAGATGTTGTGACTAGCTAATGTTGATTTGATCTTTAAATGTGATTTTTCATTGTTTAGGTAGGTTTGAAAAGACATTAGGAAATCTGATTTAATGCATTTATGGACACATTTTTCTTAGCCATATCAGTCACACAGTAAGTTTCTGCAGGCATATTGAATGTCGTGAATGATAGAGTTTGCCAAGATCTGAAGAGATAAGCCTTAATAACAGTCATATTTTATAGTCTTGCCTTCTCAAGGACATCCAAACAAATACATACAGCGGTACTGAAAGGAAGTCACATGTATCTTTCACAAATTTCCATTTTCTTCTTTCAGCTGCTTGCACAGGCCTTAACATTTCCCCTGAACTGACCTCATACAGGTTTCCTTCAAAGCTAAGAAAAGATCAAATCTGGGCATAAATAGATTATTTAAGTATGTTTCTGTCCTTTATGTAAACTCTATATCCAATAACAAGCAAAGGGATTTAACTAGCAAATTCTTAGCTTACAAAAACAAAACTATACTTAATTTTTTGTATTATTGGATCATTTTGCCAAGCACCATCTTTATGTTTAGTTTTGACCAAGAACAGAACAGAAGCAAAAATCTTACTATTTGGACAGCTGTATACGGCCTTTGTAGGCAAGCAGTGCCTTTTTTTTTTTTTATTAACCCCTCTCAATTAATTTCTGTGTCGTTTGTTCATTGCATTACAGTAATTCTGAAACATCTGCATTACAATAATTCTCAGACCACCTCCATGCTGCTTATCTTTTTATTTTCCTAAAAAAAAAGACGACAATAATGTAGTTATGGATGTCTGGGTGCATGTCTAATTAATTCAGTGTCTAAAATAGACCAGCATCTCAAGGTATAAGGCAAGCACCAAAAAACTGTTAGCCAAAAATCACACTGCTCTGAAAATATACTGACTCAAAAAGCATGGTTCTTACAAATTAGCAAGACCCATTCCCTCGGTACTTAATATATCTTCTTTTAAAAGGAAGAATTCCACATTTGCCATCAAATTAGCTATGACCAGTCACTGGCCTTACGTTTCCATTTTGCACAGTAATCTTTTCAAATACCAGCTTCAGGGAGTAAAATATCAAAAGCTCATCGTTACATGGACTAGAAAGAAACATAGATGGGTGCCTTATGACACCAGAAAGACCAGATTATTCTAAGCAAGAATACATAAATATTTTTAAATGCATAATTATTAACTGGAAAAGGTATCTAGTTTAGGATTCTCTTTCAATCAGAATGGAAAAATTATCCACATGAGTACAAGAGTTTTTTGTAAGTGTAGTAAGTTATGAAAACCGTAAACATTGTCAAACAGTAAAAATCAGATAACCAGTAATGTTACAAGTTAACTTCCCTAAGGTTGAGGCCTGATATTCATCCTTGTTAATCGGTGCTATATGAAGCAAGAATAATGAATTTTAATATAATAGTTGAATGCATGCTGAAAATTTCTTAAAGGCTCTGTATGAATTTTATTAATAACTTTCAGTTACTGAATTGCGTAAAATGTGTATAGTAAGCTGAACATACATGTTCCAGTCAACAAATATAAAATCAAAAATTATTATCATGCAGCATTTCAAAGCAAATTAGTTCCTTGATTTAGAGTACTCCATATGATTTTAATTTCCCTAATGTACCTTTTTACCTAATTCCTTGATGAATAAAAACCATGGAATTTCTTTGAAAGATTTCCTGCCTTGTAGGATGAATGTTGCTGAATGACAATGAAGTTATTGCTTTAGAAAGTACTTTTCTCTTACAGAATATGTGATCTTCACGTTCTTTTTTGTTATAAATCAGCTTAGCACTAAACTATCAAGTAATGTATTTCTCTGACAATATAGGTAGTTGGTATTGGCTAGTGATTGAGCACCGACTCTGAAAATATAGGTAGAAACAGAAGATTTGACTGGTCTCCAAGCTGAATAACTACTTTTTTCAAGGTTTTACAGTGTGAACTGTTGAGGCAGGACTTTAATTACTTTCTTACTTGTTAAAAAAACAAACAAAAAAAAGGTGAAAGTTATAAATTTTATCATGGTGATCTACAAGACTGATTTTCTTATAAGTGTTTCATGCTTACCAATGTAATTATTTTTATTATCGACTGTTCAATAAGTCAGTCATGTCCTAATTGTGTAACTTAAATAACAACATAAATATGAGCTCATTGATACAGCTGATACATATTTAGCTTCTGAGATGATTGAAATAGGTGGCATATATTTAGGTCCTGGAGAAGAACAAAAGCCCAAATGGATGGCGAGTTCAATTATATAATAATCCTTAATAAATTTACCCAGATTATTACCTACTAAGTGTGTATATGCACATGAATGAGCATTTTAATAAAAATGTTTTAAATTCAGTATCAGTTACCTTATGACAAAAACCACTTTAAAGTAATAGCTATTTTTATATTCAGAGAAATGTGACACTTAATTTGAAATATTCTACTAGAGAGAAAGAGCTAAATGCGGCATGGGTCTTCCAAAGCTGAAGTAGTTCTGCATCTTTTGAAGGAAGCTCAAAATTTACTCAATAAACTTCCCTAGCATAAGTAATCAGTTTGTGAACATATGTATTTAACAAGTCCCTATTTACAGGACTGGTTATGATTACCTATTGTAAAAACAAGCTCCACTCTTTTGCTGGTGAATTTTTAGCAAAATGAGTGAGGACTTTCTGTTTTAGCATTTTTTGTAGTTTAACATCAGGAACAAGCTGTGGGGCCATTAACATATTTACCTTTCCCTTTTAAATTCCTATGTGAGAATTTGAGTTCAGCAATAAAACTCAAAACCTGGAGAGAAAACAAAAATCCCTACTCAATCCACTTTCACTCCCTCCATATTGCTGATGCCATGAAACGCACAGTTCACCTAGCCTAACTTTGGCCATGTAAGAGTTGTCCAGTTGCTTTGTCTAATCCTACTGTCTCCTTCAGTATCCAAATACTGCAGAGGAAGCCTGACTTGGCTTGGACTAGAAGTTTCATTTTTAGACAGAAATTAAGCCTTTCAGATTTTTTAATTTTTCATGCAGTTTCCCAGGAAGTTAGAAAAGCAAAAACTTTCCCAAAAGGACCAGGAAAACAACATATAACAACATATCCTTCTTTCAGATAAGTAAGTAATCATTTCCCATTTCAGCTATTAAAAAAAAAAATTCAGGAAAAAGAGAAAGTGAGGGAAGGGATCAAATGATTCAAGGTGCAAAAGTTAAAAAAAAAAAAAACCACACATTGTTCTTTTAAAATTATTTTTCCCACCCATAATACAAAATTACATTTTCTGTTCATCTGTAAAAATACAGCACAGATCATTTAGTACTTTAAGATTTAGCTACACACATTGAAATCAGGTAGAATGTTTATATAATTAGGAAATATCAGAGACAATCAGTAAAATATTAAAATATAAGAAAAGGAGAAAGAAAAAGCCACCATACATTGAATTAAAAAACTCAACAAGTCTCCTGAAGAACTGTTCCTGACAATATAGTAAGCTCTCCCTGTCTTTTGTCAGAGTGTTACTGAGTCCAATATAAGAATTAGTGACTAACAATCGGGGGGAGTGTGGGAAGGGGTGTTCATGCTGAAATATTGACAGACATTTTTAACAAAAATCCAGATAACCATTTTGTTGAAAAATGTGTTTTTAAAGAGTTTGGGAGTTGAAGTACAAACAATAATAAAAAAATACACGTTCAGCTAATGCAGATGAATGTATTACACCAAATACAAAGATGAAATTCCGTAAGAGGCACAAATGAATTAACCGTCTGATGCATCGATAACAAACCATTGTTATCTAAGGACTACAGTGTAGCTGTGCTTTAAGTTACCCGTACTGTAGACACCAGTCACAACACTAGCAAAGAACCTGTTCTTATATACCCCAGGCACCTAGAAACACCTAGAAATGGAAAAATTTAAAAAAAAAAAAAAAAATCGTCTAAGAATGTGTATTTCATTTGAAAGATGTATCAAACAAAGCTACTGAACACATTCCTAGATGAGTTACTCCAATAACATTTTGGAAATGCTCACACAAGAGTGATGTTCAAGGAAATCTGAATCCAGGCTGATCCAAATAATTTGCAAATTTTCAGCCAAGTGTGTCTTTGCAGGAAATGTAAAAAGAGCAGTCTTGAGCACCACACCCATGAGTCACTTCTGATTTTCACCCAAATTAAAAAAAAAAAAAAGTTTTGTGGTTTAATTCATCAAGAATTACCCTTTAGTGAAATTAAGAATACTTTTTTTTTTTAATTTCTATTTACTGTTTTGCATAGTATTACAATACCATCTAGTTTATCCAGAGCTGGCTGAGCTCCAGTAATTGGAATAATGATCTTTACATGTTTGTTCTGTACTCTTTGCATTACTGAAAGCTTTGGCTGTTTAAATTAAAGGCACTATATAAACCTAAGACGATCATTGCTGTACAATAAAGAAGCCAAAAGACTGGGAGGGAGGGGGGGGCGGGGAGAGAAGCGCAAAATTATAAGTATTAATATGATAGCAGTCTTTGATTCTCTATATTCCAATTCTGATAAGACAACATAATGACATTATGTTATCGTATTGTTTAATCTAGTCTTCCAACATACATTACAGCATAACATTATAAAAAGCTTATTTGGTAAACTTTAATTTGCCTTGCAGATTGAGGAGTATGGAAATAAGGCACCTTCTAGTTTTTCTTTTGCATTATTGACAGAACTTCTAGTAATTGTTCCTCTGGAAGAGATTAAAGAGGATGAAGGTTAAAATGCAGAAACAGACAAGGTAAATATATTAATTAGGGGACAAAGACCTGCGATTATTTGCAATGACTACAAAAGATGTGGTTTATTTTTTTCTAAATTGGGAGGATTTTCTCTTACATAGAATAAGTAAAGAAAAATCTCCAATATTTGAGTTTAGAAAAATCTCTTTTTCTCTGGTTTCTTATCTCCGGTGACAGAAACCATTTCATTCAGCAACCACATTTAAATGGGAGGTATTACTTGAACTTTGCATCACTTCAAAAGACAAGTACCAGTCAGTAAGAAGCGAGTTATATTTCTCAGCATCATCCATCGGACAATTGTGTGAAAATCCTTTTACAAGGTTGCTGGTGTTCCAAACACGGGGTGAAAGGATCTGGGGATATTCCAGAAAGCCCACACGGATGAAAGCTTTCTTAACCTACATTAAATCTTGATAATGCAATAATGAGTCTTTTAAAAGGATAATTCTAATTCCCCTATCTAGTGCAATAAAGACTGTATACAGCTAATCTGCTTTGCCCTTTCAATTAAACTCGCCCAGGACGTTCTATGTAGTTCGCACCCTGAATGAGTCATTAAAATTCTCGTTCTGTAGGAGTTGTGTGCAGCACACCGTTGTTTCTAAATTCCATTAAATCCAAACGGGCTTTATCGCCCCATGACCACTGTGACTTCAATCAGCCAATTTAATTACCTTACAAAATTGTCAGCAGAAGCAGCAAAGAAAAACAGGAAGGGCTGTGACGTTATCAAATTGAAATCTTCCTCTGTGCTGTTTAATCTAGCTCAGTCAATAACAATGCTTCTCACCTCCTTGCTGCCTTCCCGAGGCTCTTAACCTTACTCTTCTTTCAAAGATTTCTGTTGTTGTTTGTAAGACTGATTTTGAACTCCTCTTCGTGAGATGTTAACACCTACTGAAAGCTTCTTGTCCTTGGCAGTAAAATTTTCCTGGGCTCTAAATACTGGAATTACCAAGCCCCGGGCCTCTGAGGGCTGCCACAAGTGTTTATTTTGCAGATTTTCATCGCACTCTTGTTCTGAAGGCAGACTGCCTTCCCCACTAAAACAGGATACGTACAGTTTCTCATTTCTCTCTTAAATACAGGCAGAAAGATTACCTCCTTCCACAAAAAGGATGGCAGTGCAAAATCCAAAGGAAAGAAAGTGCACATCCAGAAGAGTTAATGCAGGTCCTGCCTAGGAAAACTCTACATGATTACCCAGCAGGTAGTTTTCACTCGAACTCTTTGCTCTCACTGCTGGTCTATGACTTTGCTGGTTTAAATGCTACTATGCTAAAACGGTCCCCTGAATCGCGGAGTGTGGTTCAACCCCCGCTGGCAACTGCACAAGCAGCGGACGGGATGAGCTGGCCTCGCCTCTGGTTTTGCCACCCTCGACCTGGTAAAAACAATTATATGGAGACAAACTCAATTTGTCTGAGCCGAAGGAGCTCAGCGAAGAACTACGTCAGATGAATGCCCCGCTAAATCGTCACGGAGGAAGTCTCCAGTGAGCAGTAATTCCCCTCTTCAGCTTCGCACGATGGAGTTGAGAAAAGAGATTGTTTTTTCTTCAGTTCCAAAGATTACATTATCATATATGGCTTTGTTTTGCAGTTATTATTAGGAGGGCACCGCGAAAGTGTTAGTTTTGTTAGCTTTGTAAAAGTTCGGTGTGGGTTCTTTAGGGGAAAAGTCAGTAGTAGGAAATATTTCTGGTAAGAGTTCAAAACTCTTCCTTCGTTCTTTGAAAAGCGTTCCCATCTCTCGCTTGGTTTTCTTCTGCTTTTAACCTGGAAGAGGGACACCCCCACCCCCTTAACCCACAGCATTCATCTCCCTTCCCCACCTATTTGAAGTCAGGAAACTCCAAAGCAACAAAAAGTCGAGATTACACGGCCCTCTACTTTTCTTTACCCTTCTTTTTGAAGGTACTGAAGAAACCAAAATATCTCACAAAGTGGGGAAACGCTTATCAGGCCAGCGGGCCCCCTGCGGTGGAGGTCTTTAGTCTTTCACCACACTTTCACGAATAGCGAGTTACCTGAGAGAGAATGAGAAAACGCAATGGCCAAACTGCTTTCACCTTCCAGTCGCTGGTCCCTCCTCACACATTTTCTGTAGGAAAGACGACTTACGGCAGCAGAGACAAGGCCCGAAAGGGGTAATTTAAATAAAGGAGGGTATTTTAGAGTGCTCCAGATTTGAAAGAACTGACATTCACGCCCCGTGTAGGAATAAGTAAGGAAAGAGGGGTTTTAAACAGCCCGGGCTCTTACTGCCTTGGGCAAGGAGAAGGGGAGGGGTTCTGGAAACACAGGTGGGCAATTACTGGTGGTTAACAGCTCTTAATGACTTATCGATTCAGCCTTACAGGGCAAAGTGCTGGGATGTCCCCAGGGCAGAAGCAAGGGGGCCTAGGAAAAGGCGGTGGGGCGGAGGCTGAGGCCGGCCCGGGCTGCCCACCGTGCCCGGCGGTCGGGGGCGGAGAGGCGCCTGGGCCGGGCCGTGGATCTGCCGAGCTCCCCTGGCGTTTCGGGGGAGCCGCTGCCCTGGGTCTGTTCTTACACGGGAGCAGTGAATCGGGAAGCTACGAAGCGTGATTCCCGATAACGGAACGGATCTGCCGGCGGTCACGTATTTTGGCTTTTGTACGGTGCCAAGTGATAAGGAAAAGGATTCCATCACACTTAGCACAGCGGAGAGACAAATACTAGGCTGCTGTTCTTCTCCCTCGTCAAGCTGGGACCTGTCCTTTTAACCGCAGCAAGGGTCTAGGACTATTCCCATTTGAAACCCTCGAGTACCGTGGGGACAACCCTCACCCCCCTCATTCCCTGGGCTTGCTTACGGGAAGCCATTCAGAAAGGGCAAGGCAGGGAGCTTGGCCGCATGCCCCATGCAGCAAGGTGGCATTTAGGGAGGGCGCCTGGTGTGGTGTCCAAATAGCACGTTGCCCTGCTCCAGTAGCAGCAGCAGGCGGGCGTCCGGATGCCCGAGCGAGTGTCGCTGGGGAGGGAACTGTGCCACCGCACCAGCCTCTCCCCACGTTTGCTCCATAAGGCGCAGGCAGAAATACCCACCCCCCGCATTTGACAGATAAGCCAGGCGGCTCGACTTCCCTGTGTGGTTGCTAAAAGGTAGCTTTGAGAGCGAGAAAGAGAGAGAGAAAGGACATGCTGGCTAGTCCCAACAATGAGAGAAGCCGTGGGAAGGACAATGCGAATCCATGGTGGTTAATTTGCACAGGAGGAATGAGGGGGCTGGAGCTCTGGCAGGCTTCAAGCTCTCCCCTGTTGCCATAGCGCTGCTGGCTGAGGAAGAAGAGCGGGGGCTGGCAGGCTGCCTTCTGGAGGGAATCTCCGCAGCTCTCGCTCCTCCTCGGGAAGGACTCCACGGGAAGGCACCGCATCCCGTCCTCCTGGTCGCAAGGACATCCCGAAGGGACAGATAGCACAGGAATCCGGAGGGGGCGGCGGGGAATTCCCCTCTCAGAAATAACCAAAGCTTTTTTCCACCGCTCACTCACTGCTCCTTCCCTCCTCCCCGCCATGCCCTCGGCAGAGGCTGAGATGTCAGCCTCTGGGGAAGGAGCAGGAGTTCTCTCGCGGTCAGAGACAGGGTCACTCCACACCTGAACTAGGCTAGATCCAGACTCCTTAACACAGAGATGTGCAACAGGCCCGCCTGAGCAGGGCGAAAGTCTTCCTTGCTCTCTTCCGTCTAACATCTTCCACACTAAAATAAACTAACCAACCGCTCCCTACCTACTTCTAAGGCTCAGAGGTGGGTTGGCGACAATTCTTTTGAGAGACAAGAAAGAGCATGCCGCTATTCAAAACCGGACTCGTACTTTGCTTCTACAAAGAAGGGAGCGAGCACGACCCCATAACCGACTGCGGGACCGGGAGGCAGCTGGGAAGGGGAGTTAGCCTGGGAAAACACAGGCGTGCGCGCCCATGTCACTGGGCGCCGGGGTCCCGCTGCACCACCCTTCTTTAGTCTCGGGATTATTTATTATACTACTCATTATCCAAACGCTGCTTTCCAGGGCTATCTCTATAGGTACACTGGACTAACACTTCAGAGAGAATCTAGTCTAAAGGAGGAAAGCTCACCTCTCGCTAGTGGTGTGGCCGGGAAGATGTTTGCTTACACAGCCGCCCTTGAAAGTAATTCAGACTCTTACAGACCGACCCTCGGCATCGGTTAGGAATCCCGGTTCGTGGAAGGGGTGACAACCGGACAGTGCCAGATTACAGGCAGCCCTAGCACTAATTTCACGGCCATGGTTATGGATCAGATTGAATGCAAAATACACCCCGCAATGATCTACGGACCCGTTTAACCATGTCCAAAGAAACAAGCATTCCTGAAGACCGTTGCTAAGAGCAACGTGCCTTAAGCACCACCTTTAGACCAGATGGAAGCAGAAAATAAGTACTACTAGGAATTCAGCACACGAGATCAGTAACAGCCTGGTGACTTTTTAATCAGTACCCACCTTCCCCTACATATAAAAACATGTGAGGGGGGGTAGAATTTAAACAAGATTAGATACAAACCGAGGCACCACTCCCAGGCGAAGAGAAGAGCTTTCAGTGCCCCACAGAAACGGATGTAGCGGCTGCTAGAGCTCATCACGGCCAGCGCGAACGCGGGAGACCCGCGCTTCCCTCCCTCCAGCCGCGCTGTCGGTAGGCACAGAG
>NW_009258727.1:5670037-5671895 GCF_000687185.1 Egretta garzetta | reverse complement strand
CGACTTCCCCGGGCCGCACAGCTCCCCTCGGACGCTGCGGTTAACCTCCGCCTCCGTCCTGCCTTTCCTTACGGCGAAACTTCTGTAGGGGATGCAGCGGCTGAAATTTCTCTTACACACGTACACACGCGCGCATGCACGGGCAGCGCTGTAAGGGTAGTTTCATGGTCCAGCTGGGAGAGCTCTGGAACTTTAAACTGTAAAACCTCTCCATGAAATTTCATTCTGATCTATGACTTTTTTCTTTTTTTTTTTTTTTTTTTTTTTTTTTTTTTTTTAACTCATACAACTTCCCTCACGTAGAAAAGCTGTGGTTTTGAAACCTATCGCAAAGGCTCTTTCACGACTACCGCTCAAGATATAAATCATCTCTTCCCTAACCCTAAACGCCACTGATAGTGGCAAGCAACTGGGCAGACGCTTCAAGGGAAGTCCCCCAAAGGTCTCAAATTACAGCGTCGCGCCCACGCGGGATCGGCTCGGGTGGACCAGAGTCGGACGGCCGAAACTTAACAACTAGTTGACAGATTTTTAACTGATCAAGCACCGTATTAGCCATGCTTTCCACTACTATGGAAACAAAAAATGTACATTGCGAGGAAGCCACGCAAGCTGCGCAGAGCCTTAGGCAAACGCATTTGCCAGTCATTTTTTCTCTATTGTTATTATAATTATCGTCACCATCGTGCCGTTACTACGGCTACAATGAGCTGCAGCGACAGAAAAAACACACAGCAATTCATCCCTCCGGATGCAAAATAAAGAGGGACTCCGGTGCCTGACTCCGGCAGCACGTCCCGGCTCTCCCCCAGCACCCCCTTCTGAGCCAATCCTACGCATATCGCATTCAGGCTTAAAAGCACAATGAAGAAAGTGTCGGGAAATCTTACCAAATCTTAATACATGTGTGGTTCCTTGAGAATATCCAATCCACAGTAAGCAAAGAAGGAGTCTAATGGTGCATCTGAAGACTGGATTAGTTAGAATAGGGGAAATAATCTTCATGATGTTTCTATGCACACACGCGCTGCCTTACTTCCCCCTTCTAAGCCGTCAGGTTTCCCGGTAGGGTGAGAATGAGGATACGTAAGCTGATGGCCCTCAGACACGATCACGGCATGGTCACAGAGAGAGGAGAGAGTCTACGCTTCCCAAACCCATTAGCAATCCCTGCATGTTCTTCATTCACTGCGCCAAGGAGCAACCTTCAACTGCAAGGAATGGTGGGACATCCATGTTAGTCGGGGGAGAATCCTTGAGAAATCCAAACACACACAATGTCCAGCCGAGTAAACCTGGGAGGCAAGAAAGGAGGAAAATCAATAGGTAATCCAGCTCGAGAAACCGCTGAGGTATCGCCACATAGCGAGAGTCAATGAGCACCAGCCGTTTTACTGGCGAAGCTTTTGCCGTGCTCCCATTCTACTGCACTGCTGCACAGCTTCTGACGCGAAGCCAAGATTAAGTGAGAGAAATTGAGATAGCTCTTCTCTTCTTAAGGCTGCCTGCCAGCCAGCCTTCCCAATTTCTATTATGCAACGGATCTGATCGCCTAGCGTTGTCGGAGGAAAAAATAACAGCTCGGTTTTATTTACATGTTTCTAATTGTTATTAGTATTTCAGATGTTCTGAACAAAAAAATAAATTCATTCATTTTAATAGCTGACTGCCTGGGTCGAAATCACTTAGCTTTAGAGTTGTGAAAGAGAAGGCTGACAATAAAGTCATGCAGGTTATCAGAGTAACGTTTAGGCTAAAAAAAAAAAAAATCACGATATTTACATTCACTGTTATCCACATTAATGCATTAAATAGGGTAAACGCTATGGCTTTTTTTCTTTCTTGTCTCCGGCGCTCG
>NW_009258727.1:5667642-5669683 GCF_000687185.1 Egretta garzetta | reverse complement strand
GGGGGGGCTATAGGGGAGAGGGGAATCGGTTGTGTAAAAATCAATTCATGCATTTTAATAGCTGACTGCCTGGGTCGAAATCACTTAGCTTTAGAGTTGTGAAAGAGAAGGCTGACAATAAAGTCATGCAGGTTATCAGAGTAACGTTTAGGCTAAAAAAAAAAAAAAAATCACGATATTTACATTCACTGTTATCCACATTAATGCATTAAATAGGGTAAACGCTATGGCTTGTATACTGACTGTCCTCGGGAACTTGCTCCGGACTCAGTGATCACAGAGCACCAGCTTTCTTTTGCAAGGTAAACAGGAATCGGCAGCGCTAGAACAGCCTTGTTGAATGCACAGACCTGTTTCGCTCAACTTGTTTGAAATTGCAATGTGGCTTAAAAGACAGTAACTTGAGGATTCACTAGTTTATATTTTGCACTTTATTCTGCCACTCTCTTACTTTGCACTTTTGCTTTCCTTTCAGTCCAGTATTATGGAAATATTTCTGTTCCTCCCTGCACTGAGAGATCTATGTAGTTTTGTCATTTTGCAGTCCTCAGTGAGAACAGCAGCACTTCCCAGTCTGATAATGGGATACTGAGTTTGTATCTGCAAATGCAGCCATAGGCTTTTGTCTTTTGTCCAGGTGTTTCAAAGAAGATAAACTCATTCTCCGGACTACTTCAGATTTTGCTTGGAAATACAATTAGTTGAGTGCCTGTATCCATTGAAATACATTGAACCAGGACTGTCAGACTTTGCAATCTAAGTGAAGCTTTTGCTGAACCTACTTAAGCTTTATTATAAATATTAAAAGATAATTCCTAGATTCCCCACCAGGAAAATGAATTCATTTTATTCTACATTCTGCCTACAGACATCTTTTGTCTCCTTTATATCTCTCTCTGCCTTTTATTACTAAAGAAAACACCACTGAGGGACTTCCCCCACAGATACATATAGATGAACACAGAATAAACCTGACTTTACAGAAATAAATACCAATGATGCCAAGCTAATGAGAACACTGAGGAATCTATCACAAGTAGATCATGGCAAAGGTGAGTTACAGTTTTTTCTTAAATAACATCTGTGCATTGTAGACATGTAAATAAGTAACAGCAGCATTTAAATTATAACCTGTAATGTTGGTGCTCTGTATCCCTAATAGTGTTAGAAATTTACAGTAACTTTTTATCATTATGGCTTACTCATTTCCTCTGCATGCATTTACTTAAAACACCGTAAAACGCTGATGAAAAGCAATGTACATTCTGGAGGGGATTATTAAACATCATTGATTTTTTTTTCTTTAAGATGGAGGCATAACTGCAGTGTCAAAAATAAGTATCATGAATGGCTAGTTCTGCAGTCTAGCAGGGAATTCAATCAGACGATTTGACTATTGGAGCACTTTAAAAAGAACACCTAGTGTTAAAAGCAAGGATATCTAGCGACTCCTTCAGTTCACACTTAGAATACCTCCCAGTAAAAATGCAGAGAGATGCTTTTTCTTGTATTTTCTATTTCGTCTATCCTTTTCTACTGGTTCATATTTTATCTTAGTCCAAGGAGAAATAAAACCGACCCACGTGAATACTGTGAACGTTTTTTGCCTCCTTCCTCTTTCCCCTGGTGTCGCTAAAATAAAAGATATTAGGCGTCTTTAGGTACTTTTAAAATTGTGAATTTTTCAAGTATAGCTTCCTGTCTAAACGGATTTTTTAAAATTTAATTTAATTTTGGGAAGCAGTTTTGAAAATATAATATACTTGGTCGGCTTTAGCACATTAGACAAGACATAAACTTTGGGCAAAGTGATTCCTGGTATCAGTCTGATTTTCTATGGTCTCCTGAAAAAAAAAAAAAAAATAAATACAGCTACCTGTAATCTAAACCCAGCAGAGCTCCTAACTCACCGAGGCGTTTGTAACTGGAATCATAAAACAACCTGTGGTTAATTCCTTTTGCTATTAAACATTCAGCAGCCCGCACTGCAGCCCCTGGTCGCATGCCTGAGACTCAAGCCAAGTTTCGTTCCCTCCCCTCT
>NW_009258727.1:5664738-5667132 GCF_000687185.1 Egretta garzetta | reverse complement strand
TCCTTCAGCACCACGGAGAGCGCTCCCGGCCCGCCGCCGCGCCTACGCGCCCAGGCGCTTCAGGTGCCAAAACGCCTGCCTTTCCCCCTCCCGTCACTGCACAGCGCGGAAAGGAAATTAAAATCTGTTATCGGCGTCTTTAAAGACACATATTATACCCTCGATTATGTCAGCTGGCCAGCTATTTTATGGCGCTTTATGGGTTCAGAAGGAGTACCGCTCTCCTCCTTGCCTGCTATTGCACATCGCCTAATGCTCTGTGTTAACAATCCTCCCACCTTCTTTCAAAACCCCAGATCCCACCTTGAAGGAAAATCGTAGTGAATCCAGAAATATTTCCTCAAGAATATCAGCTCCTTATCAAAAAGTAAATGTTGGAAGAGATCAGATGTTTAGAACTCCCTAAATATTTGGTGACTGAAGACTGCTCACAGGCTATACAATTAACTAAAGCCTCGGACTTCACCACCCTGGACTCCTTTTCTGTCAGTTAGACGTTAGCTTCCTTCCTCCTTCAGGAAAGGGAGGGAAAAGGAAGCGTAACCTTTATAAAAGATACTTTTGTCCACCCTCCAGAATGATTTCCATATGAAAGCAGGTAAATGTTCTTAACACCTTTCATATTTCCTTCCCTGTAAGACGTACAGTTCAAAGGTTGGAAATCCCTAGGAAAATATTCTACTGGAGAAGCTGGTCTTGTGTTTTGGGGGCTTGTCACCTTTGTTACACAGTTCTTTTCAGATTAAAGTCTTTCTGAAACTGCCCTCCACACTTCAGTGATCAGCAACTGGGAAATCTACAATTTCTTGGATATATGTTTCGATTTGTTTTACATTTTGGTCGTCTACAGTGGACATGGTAATGACACAGCTTTAATACACGAGGACAATGTTCAAGTGAAGCTGATATGAAAAACAGTATTCCAGCTATAGGCGGGGAAAGAAGAATAGACAATCTAAGGCCTTTAAATCTTTTCTGTGTAATAAAAGCCTACTAAATTCTTTAGGTATGTGTCAAGTATAAATGGTACAAAATATTTCATTTTGAAAGGGGAGATATGTGATTCTGATTACCTTATTATATCAGGCGCTTTTTCCTTCAGATCGTATTTTCATGTGCTGTTATCATAATAAAAGTTAACCCAGTTCCAGCTAGCTGCCACCTACTGGGATGTATAGTTTTACCATATTACTTTAAAAAGGAAATGGCTTTCATTTTCAGGTCATAGCTATGTCTCTAAGAACCAATGACAAGATTTTTATATCACTTAATCTACTGTTTTGTCACCTCCCAACAACAACTGATAGAAATTTAGTATGTGTATAACATATGGTCCCCAAAGCTTTGTTTGTCGGACATCTTTCGGCAAATTCCTGCAAACGCTTCAGATTCACATGCCACCACAGTCCTCCTGCTGTTGCAATCTGGTGTGAGAAGAGCCATAGCTTACCGCAACACCTGACCAGCCTCTCCAGATCTCTAGAAACAAGTATCACAGCTTTGCTGACAAAGCAGTAATACAGTCCTCCTTTTTTAAACGTTTGCCAAAGTATTCAAATGAATGTTGATATTATCATTTTAAAACACATTGCGGCCCACTTGCACTTCACTCCCACCAGCTATAAAAACCATAGGTTCTCCTCTGTCTGTTATTAGCTCAGTCCAAATTTACAACCAAGTTTCTGCTGCGCCGATGATTAATGACATTTTAAGATGGTAATTAATTTTTAGCTAGTGGAAAGACGTGCATTCTAATTAACGATCTGAGTATGCAATGAACTGACTTGTTCAGGCACTTTTGGGTATCGCAGCAATGCACTTTTCTAGCAGGTTTTAAGCAGCAAGAACAAATATTTATGACATTATCTACAGATCAGCCTTTCGTCCCTTCAGTTTGCTTTGGGGTTGGAGAAGCTGTGAAAGATTTAGGGAGGAGAAGGAGGATGTTTAATGTTTCCCATGCTCTACTCCCCCAAAAGTTTCTAAGGGAAACCTGAAGAGAGGTTTTCATTATAATGTATTCATCCCTTTTCAGTGCGCACACAGCTCACTGCAATCATGCCTCCACTCCGTAGGCAGGAATGTCTCTTGCTTTACAAAGAGCGTGTCAGCGCCCTGGCTGGGTTAGCGATGGATGCGCTCCCAAAGAATGCTGAATTTGTTCAGAAATAAATGTCAGGACTGCCGACAAGCCGAAAGGGGGGCTGGCTGCGCCGTTCCGTGGGGGCCGGGTAGGGGCAGGAGGAGATCTCACCGAAGTAGAGACTGTTGTCCACCCACAACTCTAGCGAAGTTAGAGCCCATTCCTCACCTCCGCTCCCCCAGGAGAGCGGGGATCACATCCTCAAGGCTGCCGGCTCGGCCGCCCTGAGCCTAGCCCGGGAGCAGCGCTCC
>NW_009258727.1:5663141-5663895 GCF_000687185.1 Egretta garzetta | reverse complement strand
CGTTAAAAGTCCGAGCTCCTAATCGGGATCCCCGAGCCCATTTTGTAAACGCGGGGGGTGGGGGTGGACCCCGCCGCCTGCAAAACGGCGCTCAGAGACCTCTGCCCGTCCCCGTTTTGCCCTGTGGGTGCGGGGGTGCGCGGAGCGCCCCTACCGCAGCCTGCGGGGGTGCTAGAAAAAGTGCGGGTGCCTTCGGCTGCTTCTCGACTCACGCCGAAGCCCGCCTGTCCCTGCTCCTTCCCTGGACTAGAGGCGACTGAGCTCGGACACTTTTTTCCCACCCCATCCAGGATGGAAGGGGGGCGGGGGAGAGAAGGGGGAGAAACCCCGTGGGAGCCGCGGCCCCCTCTGCCCCCCTCCCGGCCCTACTCGCTTCTAAGCGGCACCGCTTGGGGGGGAACGCTGATAATAGGGCCAAGGTCTCCCTAATGAGCTGGGGCGAACGGCGGCCCCCCCTTGCGGGGTTGCCAATGCTTTCCTCGCCCCCGCAGCGCCACAGGCGTCTGTCCGTTCTCCCCTTCCCCCTGTTTTGTTTCGCGTCTTGGACATGCCCTGAAGCGCTGCAGGATTTCCCCTGCGCCTCCACCCCCATCCCGCAGCCTTTCCGAGGTCTGATCTCCGGGCAGACGTGCTGTGCAGTTTGACAGGAAAATCCCCGTTCCCTCTCCTTTCCCTCGCGGAAAATTCCGGTTCCCGGATCCGCGGGGGAGCACTTGCCCGCACCCCACAAAGGCTGCTCAGGCGTTGCCCCGCT
>NW_009258727.1:5607310-5663004 GCF_000687185.1 Egretta garzetta | reverse complement strand
AAGTAAATAAATAGTCAATGATCCCATTGTAGAGCCGAGCGCAGGCGGCACAGACCGCGACGGGCTCGCCGCGATTGGGCTCTGGCCGCTGTGACTTGCAGCTTAATCGGCCCCGCAGCACATCCCTTAATTACTTGCAGCGCACTTCCATGGCCGACAGAAAAGTCATTAGTCAGTTCATTTGCCTGAAGCTGTAATGGAGATAACTCTTGTAAAAACCAAGCGCGCTGCTAAAGCAAAGCGCTCCGTGCCACCTTAGGAGGTAAAGGGAGCTGGGGAGGAGGCGCTGCGCCAGGAGGAAGCGCCTTGCTTGTGGGGGCAACCGAGCGGGACAACGTCGCGGAAAGCTGAGCTCCGTGGGGTCCCGCAGGAGGGAAAGGAATCGCAGGGATCGCCACGGGAGCGACCAAGTGATCTCCACGACCTGCGGGAAGGCGAGGCGGGTTAACGCTGCGGGCAGGCAAAGGGTGGGAAGCGTGTGAGGTCGGGTGAGCAAACATCTGTGCAAGCAGTGACCCGGTGATGCCGTCCCTCCTCTTTTATCACTGCATTTGCACTGTTAGTACCCAGAATTTTCTGACCAGAGCACAAATACAGAACAAGGCAAACATACAAATATGTGACTCAAAGGTGTCTTTCTAAGATGAGAGAAAGGAAGGCGAGGGAAGAAAAGGGATGTGGCATTTCAGTCCCCAGTACGGTTCTAATATTGCAGATAGATTGTGTAATACCCTCATGTAATCATTTCACCTCCACTACATTGATGCAGTCTTTTCCCTTGTTGCCTGGGTTACATTTCTGTCCAGACATGGAACCCTCATTGCTTTCCTCAGCCAACAACACTTTATGCAGCATCAGGTCCTCTCTCAGACAGGAAAGAGGTTCCCAGTGTCACCAGTGCTGTTATCAACACGTAGCACTTGGGATATTTACGGACTTTGCCTATGTCTCATTATTACTTGAATGAAGGAAGTTGGAAAAACAAGCCTAAGATCACATTGCAAGTCAGTGACATAATGGAAAGACACTCTGGGATTCTCCTTTCTCAGGCTTTGACTACTACAAAACCCCATCATTTCAATACTGACAAAGTTTCGTGTTGTGTCTTCCCAGTAGGACTGTGGGAATCTTGAACTTTATCAGTATTGACCACCAGAAAGAAACACAGCAAAGCACAGGCCCAGTCTGTCAATATTCAAAATAAGCTGTGCCAGAGAATTTGTCACACAAATGTCCTTGCCTCCTTCAAGAAAAGAAAAAAAAAAAAACCACACACAAAACCCCCACCTATTTGCTTGCTTGCTTCTTTTTTATTGCTGATTATTTTTACTGAAATTTAAAACTTCATCAAGTAAGAATGTGTCACCTTTTCACCAGCTATTTAAAACACGTTTTATAAATGCCAATAAAAATTTCACTCCATTTAAAAGTAAACAAATTTGCAAAGATCTTTGTGAGGATGGGTTTTGTTTTTGTTTTGTTTTTCCAACATTATTTCTAAATATGTAGTGTGAAATAGTCTGGGTTTATCACATTCCTACCCCATTAATGCATTTTCATTTGCATTTCACATCAAGTTAGAAGTAATGTAAACTTGTAGCCTAATTCCTTTAAGCCTTCCAAAATTATATTACCTAGGGATGACAGGTAAATTCTTTCCCCATAGAAATCCCTCACTAGTACTCAGCATATCTGAATATTCAATACTTTTTTTTCTTTCTAGCTTTCTCTTTTGGTTTGGGTCAGCTATGATAATGTAAACACTGACAGAATTTTAGATCTTTCAATATAATTTCTATGGAATTTTTTTGAAAATGCCAGATCTACAAAGGCCGAAAACCAACCAAAATAATCTCTTAGGTATTCTGGATGCTGAGCCTTAACAGCCCTAAACAAATTCTGTCCATATTAATGACCCAAATCTGAGTACTGACACTTGTTCAGGATGAGTGGTTCACAGCTTGTGCCCTGCCACAGAAAACACTGAAGAAAACTTTTGGGGCTTCAGACTGCAGACAACTGAATATTTTGTTCTTTCTGCTGGCCATTGTTTTATTTTTTCATCCTCTTGCAGTTGTTAACAGCACGGGGTGATCTTTCAGGAAATCTGTGTCCTACTGCTATGGTATAAAGACTTCTGGTACAGGTCATGGGCAAAGAAGGAGTTGTCATTAGTTTGGCTAAGGAAAAGCCTCCCAAGTTTTGGCTCTTCACAGTTGATTGCAGCTTTTACTCATGACCACAAGGTACTCATATCCCTGGTCAAGCTGGCTCATGTATCAGATCTTGTCCCTTCAAACAGAGGAATGAGTCAAAGCACGATGGAATAAAAACAAAATATCTCTTTGTCTAGAAGAAATAAATCCCTGTTCTTGTACTATCCACTTGAGGGAGACAACGAGCCACAGGTTACATCCATACATCAGTTTGGTGCATCATATACAAAATTGAACTTTTAATTGATGAGGACTTTGTACCCATTGTGTGCTATGGTTAATTTAAAAAGTACTGGCCTGTGTAACACAGCAGGCATGATGTTTCTCATAGAAATTCATCAATCTGTACGTCTGACAGTTTTCTTCTCTCTCCTTACTGTCTAGCAAGATGGGATCATCTAATGACTTTCACTGATAGGTCTTAGACAGGAACATCTACAGTCTTTCCAGATGATATCCCATAACTCTAGAATTAATATCTCACATTTGAACAACCTGGCCGAATTCAAGACTTACATGTTGACTCACTTTATTGTTTAAGAGATGCATCAAAGTGTATCATTACTAAGAGACCTAAAATATAACACTACTAAGAGCCATAAAAGAATAAAAAAATGTCCCTGAGTCTGAGTACCTTTGGATATAGAAGCATAGCTTGGAGTTTTGTGTTTGTTTGCGGTTTTTCTTCTTTTTTTGTGCCTGTCCTGATACAGTGTACAATATTCTCCAATAGATTGGAGAACAGACTGGTGAAGACCACACATGAAGTACTGTGTCCAGTTCTGGGCTCCCCGGTACAAGACACACATGGACAAACTGGAAAGAGTCCAATTAAGGGAGATGATGAAGGGACTGGACCATCTGCCATGTGAAAAGAGGCTGAGAAAGCTGAAACTGGTTAGCCTGGAGAAGAGATGTTGCAGGGAGGATCTTATGAATGTGTATAAATACCTGAAGGGAAGATGCAAAGAAGGCAGAGCGAGGCTCTTTTCAGTGATGCTCAGTGGCAGGACAAGAGGCAATGGGCACAAACTGAAGCACAGGATGGTCTCTCTAAACATCAGCAAACACTTTTTTACTGTGAAGATAATCAAGAACTGGAACAGGTTGCCCTGAGAGCATGTGAAGTCTCCCACCTTGGAGACAGCAAAAAAACTGTCTGGACATGGTCCTGGGTAACCACCTCTAGGTGACCCTACTTGACTAGGGGGGGTTGGACAAGATGACCTCCAGAGGTCCCTTCCAACCTCAACCACTCTGTGATTCTATGATTGTGTCCCTCCCTGGTCTACTCTTCTCTAGACTATTTCTAAGCATCTCATAGTTATAAACGCTTTTGCCAGAGTGTTTCTAACTGGTCCATATCACTGTGTTACAGTGTGCAGAACTGTAAATTGTACAGAAAAGACCACAACCAAAGTAGTGAGTGGAAGGAAAGACTGTTATTACTGTTTTCAGGTTCCCATCTTATTCAGAAATCCCAATATGATGTTTGACTCCTTTGCAACAGCATGATACTGTAGATTCATGTTTGCCTTGTCACAATAATGTCTAGGTGCTTTTCTGCTTAACTACCCCCTGATTAGCTGTCTCCTCACTTGCATTTGCTGAGATACTCATTCTTTCCCAAGTGTAGAATCTTGTGCTTTTCCCTGTTGAATATAATTCTTATTTTTCCAGAGCACTTTTTCAATTTTTTGAGACATATTGTGAATTCTGGGCCTAACCACCACCATTTCTGCAGTTTCTCCTATAGTGTCTTTATCAAACATTTAAATGAGGCAGCCAAGTCTTGCAATAGCAGCCTAGCAGGACATAAAGAATTCTAGAGACGTATTTTTTTTCCTCCTTACGGTTCAACAGCATACCAATAAAATTGGTTTACAATGACTTTTACATTCTATTTTGCTTATGCAAATGTCATGTCTTGTTCAGGCTTATTCTTAGAAACTCTATAGTCTTGTTTATGAATACCAATATATTTTATCTACTGTCTTATCCTTGTGCTTTGTTCTTTAAGCCCAATAGAATTTCCTCTCCCCCCTTTTAAAGAAGAAATTATATGCAGGAATATGTATTTTATAGATTTAATGAATTTGTATATGTCTAGCTTTTTACAAATCCAGTGCTAATTTAGATGCATAGAAGAAAAATATTAATAGCTGGACCAAGAAAGCCCTGTGGCAATAAATGAAGCTTTGAAAAAATGTGGAGATGGAACCAAAGTGGAGCAAATTATATGATGGGGATCTAGTTTTGCATCTAGACTCAGAAGTAATCATAATGGGTAAAAAATTAAATAGTTAAAAAAACCAGTTAATTCTTACAAGCACAACGCTGAAATAGCTATAAGCAAAATTGCTAGTTTATGTCTTAACCAAGAACTGGATACACAACCTTGAAATACAGCTTTAAACAGAACTCCTATCAATAATAAAAATAAGGCTTTAGTTTAATTAGTGGGGAGTGGAAATTTCTCTAGTAAGTGATAATGCTCAATAGGTAGGTAACTTTGAATTGTAAATATGAAAGAGGACATTCCAATATTGAGAGGAAACTTCAATTTTACTTTGCAACTGAATTATTATTCCAATAAGATTTAAACTTCAGTAATAACATAAGAATGAAATGGGTCTTTGATCGCTGTGCTTTTTTCACGTCTCTTTTAGAATATGCCATATAAAAGATTAACATTAATCATGCATCAATGAGCTGCAGCAGTTTTTGTACAGCTGTATAGCTGAACTGCCAGTATATTTGACCCAAACTCTCCATAGTTGGGCAAGTTTGTGTTTGTTGATTGCATTTACATTATTAAACGATAAATTTTTTTTCAAGTGTCTGAGTGATTTATTCAGTGTGAACTTATAGAACTAATTTTCAGGGGGGAAGAACATAGCAGGAGAATTTAAGTTATGTATTGTTCAAAGTGCCTAATCTTGAAGTAATAATATAGATAAGATTCATAGGTGATATTTTTGTGTTTAATATACAGCTGAGAGTAGGCCCCCATCCTCAAATATGCAGCTATTTAAACCAAGTAATCTATTATATAGTCTGATGAATTATGATTATTCTCATTCCCTTTCCTGGGATTTAGAGATCAACATGAATCCATTGCCAAGATTCAAATATATGCCACTACATATTGCTTCTTAGTTGTGGTGATGGCCACACAGTAGCTTAGCCCTCAGTACTACCTACTCATTAGGACAACTGTTAAAGGGTGCTTCATTGACTTCAAATTCTCAGAATAGAAGAATTAAAGTTTAGTAGTGTGTAGAGAATTACAAGATCTGTGCAGTGTTTAAATCTCTTTGAGGTTTTGGAAAGTGAATTTCACCTAAAGCAAGCCTATGCATCTAATCTACCTTGAAATTATTTTAGTTAGACTATACAAAGTGTATTTGGTCCATTTCAGGGGGAGCAAGGAAATTGCTCCACTATTCAAACCTAAGCAGTTTATCAGATATGGAAAGCCATTTCTAGTATGTGAAAATACTCCCCGAGGCATATTCCTCTACAATATGCATTTTAAGTAGATAGGAAATCACATACCCTGGCATAATATTATAAAACAGAATAATGACCTACTTTAACAATGATAACCATAAGTGAAGTAATGGGGCCACAAATAATATGTAAAAATAAACAACTTAATTAAGTAATTCAAACTCTTATTTACCCATACTTTTCACATTCTAAGCATTTATAAGCACCTTTTACTTATTTTCTTTGCTATCTCATTCATTTGCTGGGAAGAAGTAGCAAGTTTCACTTCAGTCTGATTTTTTAGTAGAACAAAAGTCTTAGCTTTTGGGTGAACAGCTTACACACTGTAGTCAGCACATTTGAATATTTACTTAAATACCCTGTCAAATTAGGATCTGACTTAGAGAAACAGCCTTAAATGAGGCTGTGCAAAGACCTTCTTTCTTTGAAGAGTCAGTTAAATGTTAGTACCCACATGCAGGCTGAGAAATGATGATCACATTTCTGTGATGAAATGCTTTTCGGACAACATGAAGACTGCTTAATGTCCCAGCTTTGGACAGCCCCGAAAATTATCTTGATAGCTTCATTTCAATATATTATTGAAATCCATTGTCCGGGAAAATCTTCTAGAAGTGAAAGGGACAAAGGAGGGCTTATTTTTCATTATTTGAGATTGCTGAAACTGGAATTTTAAAGTCTTTGTGAGAAAAAAAGGCGGCTGGACACACTATTCTGAGAGAAAGGGCAGGACAAGCAAGAGATGATGAAACCAGTGCTGTGAAGAGCAGAACCTGAACCTGAAACTGAAACAGAAACAGAAAATCAGGAAGGATAAGAGAAACCAAAAAGTCTTCCTGAGTTGATAGGCCCCTTGCTGGGAGGAAGGGAGGAACTGAAGACAAGTATCAGAAAGGAAATAAAATATTTTAAACTTACTGAAATTGCTTGAAAGCTGAGAGAAGGCACTATGTTAGGACAACTGCTAGAAAGAGTGAAGTCTTTCTGAAGATAAAAAGAATCACACGAGTTATTCTTGAATAATTTAGCAGAGTTTGATTCTCCTTAACACTATGTATAATGCAAAGCATTTTTATGAAAGCATTTTAAACTCACAGTCTGCAATCATTCTAATTAGTTAGCATTTTACTCCTAATTTGGCCTGTTTATATGTCTACAAATGATGAACATTGAGGCATTGCCAACACAGAGATCACACTTAGACAGCAAGACATAAAAACTGATGTACAGTCTAAAAAGAAGTTGAGAAACTTTCCAGTCTCCTAGATTTACTAAAAAAAAAAAAAAACCCAACCAAAAAAAACCCAAAAGCAGAATCCTTCCACTTTCACTGTGTATTTTTTTCTCCTAACAGATAAGAGGCACTAGCCTGGTATCTCTTGATACAAAAAAGAAGATACATCTCCTTTTCCAAACTTAGCATTCCCTTTTAGAAGTCCTTCAGGAAGAATTTCTAAATCAAATGAAAATTCTTATCTCAAGAGGATGAATTTAAAATGAACAGTGAGAAGGAGGAGACAAGCACATCATATCAAGACTTAATTTGAAGTCAAAAGCTTTGCTGATTTTGTTTCTTCTTTCAGACTTGACATGAATCCAAGAAGGGAGAACTAGAATTAATGATAGTCCCATCTTTCATGTTTTATTAACAAGTCTTTTACAACTGGAAAACAACAACAACAGCAACAAAAGGGGACAGGGACCATTCTAAAAATTGCTGAAGAGGGAATTGAGACAAAGCACTAAAAAAACCAAGTGAAAGCTTGCTCATACTAACAATTTTTTATACATGTGACTGCAACTTAAATAGCTGGAACACATATGAACAAATGCAGTAACTTCTAGTTTTCCACTTTTAACCAGAGATGGGAACATTTCCACAAATGGTAAGAACATTTTCATGTAACTCCCTACATTTTACAGTAGATAGCACTATGAGTCAGATGATTAAATAAAGTTCAGAACTTCGAGCAGCAGTTTTTTCCCTAGGTCTCACAGGCAAAAGAATGGAGCTAATAATTTCATATGGACTTCTCTATGGTAGGTAAAAGGTGTCTTGCAACAGTCAAACCAGTTGGTCTATAACACCCAAAGGAGCAGAATAAACTCAGATTAAATAATTTAGATGATGCCTGAAATCTGAGGCATCCACATATCTGTAATTAATATGAGGACCCGTCCAGTCAATTTTCTAAAGAGCCAACTGAGGTTGGTGTTATTTACTTTCTTGTTTGCAAAGAGACCTTGTAGGCAGTATTATCTGCTATTTCATGATAACTGCAGGCTTCGGAAACATGTATTTAAAAATTTAATTACTTTTCCCCCTACAATTTTAGTTTAGGAAAATCATACATAAACCTCAACAAGGAAATAAGAATTTGAGGTACCTAAAACTGTAGCTGTTCAGAACCCAAAAATACTTTTAAGAATTTCATCACATTTCACCTCTCTTGATATCACAGCACTGAAAATGTTTTGCTATTACATTGTGAAAGAGCAGTGTTGATTCTTATTTGCTAAACCTTTGTCTTACTAATACTGCAATCTGTACAACATTGGCAAAGCTGGATAAACCAGTGCAGTATTTCTTTCCAAAACCAACCATTTCTAACCTTGCACTTTGAGCTGCAATTCTTTAGCTAGAGGCCTGCAAAATGGAAATCTCTTATTATAGTTTATCTATAATTTATGTCAATGTAGTTCAAAACTAGAGTTTTTGCCCAACATTTTCCATAGTGTTCATCCTGTCCTTTTGTGCTTATCATGAAACAAAAAAGAATCTATTTATAAATTACATAGGATATTAATAAATTAAATAGGTAACTCTCAACTCTTTAGAGCTTAAGTGAGTAGCCCTATGCAATTTAATAAACAGAAAAATAATAGCAATGATATAGCAGAAGCTACAGTCTTCCCAAAGCAAAAAAAGATGATAGAGGTGTTGACTGATGTTATTCATGAGCACTCACTGGGCTCTGAATCTCTCATGAACTACTTATCTTAGTTATTAAAGAGAACAGTTTTTAAACAAATGTTTAAGCATTAACTACTGAGAAGAATTTGCTCTTGTTTTGTACTTCTGTCAGAGGATTACAGCCCAACATTTACCATCAGTTGAATTTAAGCAACGTAACCTAGCTGCTAGCAGTCTTCAACTGGGCATAGAGACATGGTATTTTTTCCATTAACTTTAGTGGTGAAAGCTAACATTAATTATTTTCCCAAAAATCTTTGCTTATTTGCAGGTTATTTTTGGCTTTTTTTTTTTTCTGTCACACATTTGATTGTTTAGGCGTGTCCCCTTTTCTGTAAGTGTACATTTGGCCTTTAGTATCTCAGTCCTTGGTTTTTAAATGCTAAAGATCCTGATTGTGAATAAATATTCCTAAGGGAACAGAGATAAATCCACACTAAACTAATTCCATGTCTCCTTCCAAATTTATCCCTAAATCTCAGGAGATAAATAGCTAATATATTAGTCCATGAACAGTTTGATTAAATGAAGTTTTCCTCTTATTCTGTGAGATAGTAATAAGAAATAAGTAATAAATCTTACTAATGTACCTGGGATTGGGTCGTCATCAAAGATAGATGAATAAGTGTTACCTGTTTTCCATAATGAGAGCTGTGAAACTTCTATTTGATATGTGTGCTTGAAAATAAATGTTGTCTGGAAGAGATTTCACTGACACTGACAGCCCCAATGCAGGTAAGAGGATAGGAGACATTTTTCATTACACTTACCAATGTTTCAAAAAGGTGCATATCCACCTTTATTCTGATTTACATTCCTGTGAGGTTCTACTTTTCAATATACTCTAAGAATTTTCAGCCACCTTGAGATTTGGAGGAGAAAATAAATGCCAGGAGTTCGAACCAAGGAAAAATTCCTTACACCAATGCTCATAGAATCATAGAATCATTTAGGTCAGAAAAGACCTTTAAGATCGTTGAGTCCAACCGTAACCACTGCCAAGTCCACCACTGAACCATGTCCCTAAGCACCATATCAACACATCTTTTGGCATAAGTACCAATAAACCATCTCTTCTGGCCCCTATGACTAAATAGCTGAAAACCTCACCCACTCTTTGAAGAATCTTTCTTCTATCCATCTCACCTGTTGCATTTCTGAAAAATATCTTGGTCTACTGAGCTGACTATCACTCTGCTTGATCAGTAACCTTATATAATGATGATTGTTACATGGACAGAACATTTAGTGATAATTGTACAGCTTAATTCAAAAGGCTAAAATGTTGCTTCTTAGTAATAATGATTTTCCAAAGTTCTTGGTTTTATTGTTTCCTGCTGGCATACACACACAGTCAGACAGCAACAGGCAACCCATAAAACATTAAGTATTTTTCCTTATAACCAGTAAAGTAGAACATATAATAGGCTACCAGTCTTCTAAGTCTTCTGTCAGAAAAGGTCTTACAGCTGAACAATGAGGGTATGTGTTGGTAGAGTTAAATCAGGAGAGACTCCGGAAGTATATTACTATGTTTCATAGAAACACAGAATGTTAGTACACCTGCAAAGTACAGTCAATTTCTGCTAATTCACTCCTCTCTTTAAATTAGAAATGATTTTTTTAAATGACTGTGAAGCTAGGTTTAGTTCAGAGGAGGGAATGTCTGGTTTGATGACCTGATCCAAAGTTTGTTGAATCAACAGGAAAGCTTAAGTGTGAAAATCAAAACTTTACAAGAGACAGAGCAAAGAAGAAGGAAGGAAGGAAGGGACAAAGACGTAGTATCAGTTTAGGGATGTTCCAACTATTAATCAGGTTCTATCAAAATTTCTAGTCATTGGTGTCTCTGGATTTGCCCTGAAATAAGTAGGCTGGTTTCTGACATAAAGTTTACTTACTTTGTGTGTAAAACAATATGCAGTTAGCAGGTTTTTCATAGATTCAGGCATGGGTTTAGATACATAACATTTTTTTTTAATCATTAACTTTCTCAAAGTCTGCTTTTAGTTACACAAGGTGATGTCAGAATTCATTGAAGTAAGTTAAGGAGATTCAAGACATTAAAACCTTAAAGAAGAATACTGCCTCCTGGAACTTTTTTTTGCTTTTTCATTTTATTTATTTTTTTTTCAGTGTAGTTAAGTACTATGTGCAAATATAAACATTTAAAATTTATAAAATAGTGATATTTTCTATGAACTTTGATTTGGTGAATGGGATAAGATCTAACTCATGTACAACCTGAGAAGGTCAATCAATCTCTTCTTTTAGTCAGTGGAACACAAATATCACTTTTCAGATACCCAGCTGAATCACATTTGATTGGAACATAAAACAACAAACACAAATGTGGAGGTTTAAGTTTTAAGCATCCAAAGTGGCATGAGTCCTATTTACATAGCCTAATCTCTCTTAAAAGGCTTGTTAGTGCACCAATCTTTAGAATCATAAGCTCACTGCCACTAAATCTCTTATTAAAATGCAAGCACATTACTATATTTCAAAGATTTATAATTTGGTCATAGTTCAGTGATTTTCACAGTGACAACATTGACCATCACAGCCATATTTCAAAGTGCAGAGGAAAGCCAGTCTCATTCTTTCACAGTGGTTCAGCTTTTGTAAACCACTTCGAACAAAACTTCTGGAATAGGACTTCCCTGTCCAAATTTAGAGTTCAGCATCCAAAATAGCTGTCTAGACTCCTTTATAGTCAGTCACAAGGAGTAGGCTTTCTTACACGAGATGGATCTGACCCATTTATTTAACTACTGTAGGATGAGGCAACTGAAAATAGGTCTTCAAGAAAAGACTGACTGCAATAAACATTTCTGTTGTTTTGAATTATTAAGTAACTGGGAGGTTTTAATTTTAAATTAAAATTTAAATCATGGAATGAGAGATTGTTTTAGTTTTCTGAATCTACATTTTGCTTTTAATGTGCATACGATATATGTGTACATACACATGTGTGGGTGTGTATAAGTGTATGAGATAGGACATCTTTACTTCCTTCATATCTTTAAAATGGCAGTGTAATATAGGAACTACTATCCAAAATCTACCGTGGAACAGGGTATAAAAAATACCACTTCTCATATGAGTGTCATCAGAATAATTCACTTGTGTACTATGGGTCATCTTTTCTAGTCCTTATCTTCTTTGTAGGTATTTACAAATATCCTTAGATCTATTTTATAAACACTTATTCCAAGTTCTAAGTGCTTACACAGGACAACAAAATATATAATCCTGAAACTTATTAATCCAGCATATAAATTTACCCAAGCTTCTCCAAATTTACCCCATCTCTCTATTCAACTACTATTTAACTACACATAAGATCTAGTCATTATAGAAGAATTTTCCCAAACTTAACATTGCATCCAATTCCAAAATGTTTGAGAAAAAACACACTGGCCTCCTAGAATGTCCCCAGACTCCAAATTACTGATGGTCTTAGGCCAAGGAAACAAGTGAGCACCTATGCTAGGGATGCTCAGAGCATATGTAGCGCTAAGATCCTTAGAGATGTATGGGCTGTGAATTTCAGCATTATTAACTGTGACAATAGAATAATACCATATATCAGTTAAAAGGATTTAGTGGAGGAGAAAATACTAAACTACTTAAGCTTCCATGTGGACTTTACATTGCAAAACAGGGCTAGGTAGCCCAAGATAGAACTCAAGGCTGAATTCACTGCCTATTTGCTGGGAAGAGAGCAGATTTGATGCCATGACATGAACATGTTGGGTGTCTGAATATGGTGTTTCATTAGATTCAGTATAAAACCTCCTCTTTTTGATTGACTTAGAACATAATCCAGATCTGAAAGAGGGGATAGTTTGGTGTAGAGAATAAAGAAAATGGACTTCCCATAAAGCATACCTTATCTTGGTTTTGCACTGCAGATGTCACTCTGTTACCTAGAGTGAAATTAAGGAACAAAATATACTGGGAAATAACCACAATATGAAGAAAATACTCTTACTACTTGAAGTTCTTCCCAGTAAAATTTTAAAGTTATGGTCAAGAACACCTAGAAAAGACTTACAGAAGTTTAGATCTGATTTGAAGTCAGCAAACTACTACACACTCTCCCACAAACCTTGCAAAGTGATAAATTCTTGCTGAATTTAGAGTGCTCCAGAAGGAAAAAAGTTATTTTTTCCCAAGGTTGGGACTTTAAGAGGTAAAATAAATGCAGCTGAAACAATTGAATATTAAATTAAAATTGCAACTTTACTGCTTGAAATAGTTGACTTCTATTTTTCTTTGAGTTTTGAACCTACAGTTCTTCCCTCAGTTAAAAGACTCTTGAAAGACTCTCATACCTGCAATGTAAATTCATTAATTTGTTCAGATAAGGGCATTTTGTTTAACTTTCATTTTATTTTATTGAAGTCTTGGAACCAAATATTTATCTCGTGCAGTTGCATAGATCTTGCTGACAGAGTTACAGTGAACTAACATCTATTATAGAACTAACCTTGAGCCTTTTAAAGGAACAATGGTATTAATGTTTCTCTAGTTCTATCACAACATATTTTTAGGTTGCTGCATCATATTTGTAAGAAACAAGAGCTATCAAAACACAGATTGCAAACCAAGATCTTTCCTTTTCAAGGGTATACATTCATAGATGGTTCATTCAGTTAATACTCGTAATATAATGAGCAAACTGGGTAGCCAACTCAGGTCACAACAAAAATGTTAAAAGTATGATTTACACCAAAGAGTCATTCTGCTTTCAGAACCATTCTAGTATTAGATCACCACACTGTGAAGCATAGCTGCATAGTATATTATGCCACATAAAAAGCATGAACTATCCTGAGAAACCTCAGCAATACAACTACTTTTTAAGATTACTGTGCCAATTTAACCAAAAAGCATATTCATAGGTCACAGGGATGGAAGAAACCTATTGTCATCCAGCTTTCTACCAGTACAGGATTATTTCTTATTTTGTTTGCTAACATGTAGTTACAGTAGAACAGAACCACATCATCTCAGCTCATTGACAAATTCTTTAGTCTATTAATGGAGGTGTTTAATGAGAAGTTATCCAACAAGCCCCGTGGCAAGAATGTGAGCATCACTTTTAATTCTACAGTGAGTTCCAGGTTCTGCTTTCTTTGGAATTTATTTTGTCACTTGCAAGGGTGCTTGGGGTTTCTTAATGACATTTGATTGAATGATTGATTGTTTACAGAAATAACAGCTAAAATAGCTTTCTAAATATAAAAAACTATACAGACTTTGGCTGAAATTTCTGTCAAACTTTCCTTCACGAGATAAATAACATTAAACCCTGTAATATCTAAGGACTATTGTGCAAAGGACTGTGCTGAAACCAGTTAATTTTTTTTTTTTTTTTTACAGACATTTTTCCTTCCAACAGGCAATAACACCTAGATGAATCTTTCAGGTCTATTTGCTGTCAGAAGAGAAATCAGTGTCAGGGAATCTGATCTCCTATTGTTTCACTATATTCACTAAACCTTGAACAGAGATGGTCATGTGTAACTCAAAGTTTGACTGCATCTACAGAAGCTGTCTGTATGTGATACAAAGGAAATCTGCTTGGCTGAAATTATCATCTTGCTGGAGCTCTTTCTCTTTATGTGTTTTAAAGCCATAACAGTGAAGGGTCTCATCAGTTATTTGGGTTTGCACTATTGCTCAGGATTGCTTTGATGGTGCTTTAGAACTGACAAAGATCTTTTGAAGATGGATTCTCATGTTCAAAGAACAAGTGACGAGATCATGCTCAGGTTAAAACAATTGCTTCTCTATTTCATAGTACATTTTTTTTCTTCTAAATGAGCCTTAGAACTTCGGAGATATGAGGGTAACTGCTCTGTGGCAATGCCACTCATAATCCAGAATCATTATTGGATCTAAATGCTAGTGTCTCCATCCTGCTGTAATATCTCAGCACTGGAAGATTTATTATTATTTTTTATAATTTCCCAAAATATTTTGTTGTGGGAATTTCCCAAGCAACCCAGAATCTATACTGGATGATCAGGTAAATGATCCATGAAACTGTAAGGACCTGGGAGGAATTTGGACAGAATACTAATGAATTCTGTTCTAAGAAATTTTTAGTGTAAGATATAAACAGCTGAACCTCAGAATGTCTGTGCTCACAGCTACTCTGTTTATTTTTTCTTAATTTTTTTAACTAAAACCAAGATCTCGAATGATATCTGCAAGCATGTTACAAATCAGTCTTTACACACATACAGAAATGTTTCGTTGTTGTGTTGTATAAGGCTGGCTAAAGAATTGTTGCAATTTCTTTGTAATAATAGTAAATAAAATTTGGAAAAGCTGGGGAATCCCTAATAAACATATGTATAAAAGACTTTTTCAGTGAGTTTCAGGTGGAATTCAAGACTAAAACTGGAAGCCAAATCATTAATAAATTAAAATCTTAGAACTGCACTTCTAAACATTGTCATAAATTTAGAGATTGAAATATGATGTCGAAGAGCAAGAGGCATCAGTATAAAAACAGGTGCTGACCTACATTAATATTCTATTCTCAAATAATTTAAATGAACATAGATGAGGTGAGAATATAGAAGAGATCAAGAAAGTCTTCAATAATGCCAAGGAGGCATGAAAGAATCTAAATACCATATGACTATAAGACAAAAAATTGAGAACTGAAATAAAGGCAGGATAAAAAAAAAAGAAGGGTGAAATTGCTGTTCAGTAGAAAGATGTGAATTCAGTGTACCAAGTTACAATACAGCTGAAATAAAATTAAAAAGAAAAAAAATGCTCTTACATAGGAAGAATCGCAAATCCTCTTGATAACACCGCAGAAGTCAATGACAAACCTTGAGTAAGGCTCTCAGGTTTAATGTAGCTCCCAAGACAAGGACAGGAGGCCCCCGAAGTGCATTCTCACAGCTCTTCTCTCAGCAGTCAGGTCTGAGACCACACAGCTCTCTCATATCAGAGCTGACCTTAAATACAGGCAGGTAATCCCCTAGGAAGAGGGGGGAAAGGGGTGTAGAGCTTCTGCACCTCACTCAGGATCCTGAATATCAGATATTAAGCTTGACGCACAAAAGCAAATTTAAAATGAACTAAGAAAATTTCAGACTTTGATTCTTCTTTTTTAAACCTTCCAGGAAAGATGAAATGCTGGTACAAGTAAGTAAAGCAGGCATCTGAGATTACTGAAGCCACGCACGAATCTTTATTGTGTGAAGAATGTGAATGTAAGAAGACTTCTCAAGAAAATATTTTTGTAGCGGTAAAGCTGGAGATGTATCATTTTCCTCACTATATCAAGCAATAGAGAAAAAGTAAAATTATTAAAACCTCTGTAGTGTTTTGAGTGAAATGTCATTAAAGACATTCAGGGTATCTTCTGATCCTTGCTATATGTTCTATTTATTGACTGGATTTTTTTTTGAAACATAACTGAAAATAAAGTGAGAGAAAATAATTAATGGACATTGACTCAATACTTATAGTCCAGTCTTTATCCAGAAATACAAAACAAAAAGTTAGTAAAATAAATCAAAAGAAAATATGAAAAGCAGGATGTCCTCAAAAGGAATATATCATGAGCTGTGTGAAAGAGGACAGCAGGGTACAAATAGCTACTCAAAGAGAAGACTGCAAACTTGTGCTTCTCCTTGACTTAAGAGTATGTATACAGGGCTACAATAAGAGAAAGTTGCAGGTATGCATAGCTATCTTTCTACTCTCTCACTGCTACTGCAAAAAGAATTGAGAGGACAAGATATCATACACTAAAAGCAAGATAAAAACCCTTGACTTTAGACGACTTTGAAGCAAACACTAATTAAGTACAATGCATCTCTACTACCATTCTGAATGTGGGTGGTTGGCCTAAGATGTGTTTTTTGCCCTCCAGTCTTCTGAGAACAAATTAGTACATGGCCCACATTCTTGAAAAGTCTGATAGCTCCAGAATTTATCCTGGAAATATTTATCAAAATTCTAATATTATTCCATTTTTTAACTTCTGCAGGCATAGTCCACCTGTAGGCGAGAATCAGTTCTTGTAAAAATAAATTGCATAGAGTCTTTAGTATGGTTAAAGTAAAACAGCTGATTAAACTTCCCAAGTTAAAAAAAAAAAAAAAAAAGGAAAATAACTCTCTGCAACAGAAGCAGTGTGTACATTTGGTGCAATTATGAACTATTCTCTTTTCATAATGGGCTCCAGCTGTGATTCTACATGAACTAGGAAGACAGGCAGCTAGTTTGAGAGCACTGTATGCATAGGTCACTATGGGTTTGTTATTCAGTGTTCAATGCTAATGAGCATACAGAAGCCACAGTGGAAAACCTGACTAATGGGACAGTATTCAAGATATTATATTGTGAATGGATAGGCATAGAAATTATGTAAGTTCAATTGATAAATAATTAAAATTAATAGAAAAGAACAAGTAGTAGGTCCATTTGGACTTTCCGCATAAAATAAAAGCTTTTGAGAAGTACTCTGGGTTCATTAGACCAAAGAAGGTAACAGTGTGAGAGTCATATACACAGTGACAAGATATTAATTCTGAAATGATAATTACATTCAAAGTCAGTAGATCAAAGAGGAACTGTGTAAACAAATCTGGTATGGTTCCCCTCTTTATAATAGCTCTGTCGAGATTAGTTATTGGCAAAATTCAAAAGTTTAAAAGTTCAGCAGTGATATGCATTCTAAATTTTACAGGCTTGAATCTTAGTTTAAAGCTTTAATGCAAAAATAAGGTATATTCTAGTAAGTTATTACCCTTTATTTCCTGGTCTCACACACAAGAGAAGAGCCAAAGTTACAATAATATTTTACATCCATCACATGCCAAGAGGTCACTCTTTAAAGAAGCCTGTTCTCTTTACTTAGTCTTCATATGGCTCTCACCCAACTGCCTCTGGCCATTGTTCCCATCAACAAGAAACATCCATTCTATTAATTTTGTCCCCCTTCTTGTCTTTCAGAAGGTTAAGAAGAATATTTGATATTTTTTAGGAAATGCTGTTGGACATAAACTTAAGCCTCAGCTCTCTGATCCATAGAATATGTTGGTAGTCAAGGAAATAAGTTTTTTCCTTTTCCAGAAGAAAGAATCCTTTGCACCTACCCAGAAAAACAGTGAAAGCAGATGTACATTGAGGTTTTGTTCTAAAAAAAATTCATATACTGAACACATTCCAAACTAAATTCGTATCAATCCGCTGACTTTATTAAAACTGCAACTTAGTTCCACAACTTACAATCAACTGATATTTTAGTGTGTCATTATTGGACCCATACCTAATTACTATTTTCAAATTATCATAATTATTGGTGAGAACAGGATGGCTAGAATTTCTGGCTCATAGGGTCTATATCAACACTTTATGACCAAGAGCTGCAAAACATTTTCCACAGGCCTGAGGAGAGGGGGTTCTCCAGGAGCAGTTCATAGACACTCTGATCACTCTACTAGAAAACACAAGAGGATAACAAAGGTGTCTGGATTACCTTGCAATGTCATTCTCAGCAGACCTTCGTCCTTTCAAAAAGTCACATTAGAATTATTCATCTCACTGACATCAGAACATCTCCAGAGCAATGCACAAGACAGAGATATGCCCTGCCTTCCTACACTTCAAGAGTGAGTGTATCCTGGTAGTCACAAACTAGCAATCCCTGAACTGACGGTGATGGAGAAAGAGCTGTTGAGATGTAGCACTGTGTACCAATTCCTAGCAAAGCTTGTGGTTTCAGTGAGAATTTAAACAATAGTAGGTGATTTGAATCTAAAACTTCACAACAAGATCCCAAACTTTGTTAATTTTGCTTTGCTATCCATAGTCAAAACACATCCTTTTTTTTGAACCAGAAAAAGAGAAAAAAAAAAGCAAAGTGAGTATTTTAAGGTATGGTTGACATTGTACATGAGTAGCAAAATGTTTGGTGCTTGGGGTCAATTGAAAATATTCAAGTTAAGTCTGGTCGACCGGCAAAAACTACAGTGAAGTAAAAAATGAATGATAGGATCTAGGTATTACACTTCTAAAAATTAACTCTCTTCCAGGCATACACATATTTTACTTTAACACTGATGCACTGCACTAGTAGCTTCCAGCAGCAAATGACAGGGTACATCTCATACAAAAGAACTCTACACTTCAGCTCTTTCTTTAAAAGAAGAGCCTGTATAAATATTACACCATTGTAAATTCAACAGTTATCAAGACAGCACCAGATGTAGATTTATCCTAGAGGATTTTATGTGTTTTGCAGCAGCATGTCTCATAAAAATGGCAATAAATATGCTAATTTTTAATGTCTTTATACTTTAGTTTCATATTTTATCAACTTATAAAACAAAGATTAAATGTATATGGATATTATACTCTTGGATATTGCTTTCAAAAGTATTTTAATAAGAATAATATCAAGATTAATATTTCAATAAAGGGTGAACAATTATTTTTCATTTGGTATTTGGAATGGCTAAGTCTTTGGCCACTAGATGCTATTATCAAGGGACATTAGTGGAATTAGTTTGATATGATGGTTTCACCTTCACTTTAATCTTTTGGCAGTAGTCATTCTGGAGCTTCTATAGATAAGTTTGCATGAAGGCGTTTGGCATTCATGTTTAATGCTAAGAATCCTGATTCAGAGGGAGAGGGTAAAAAGTGACAGAATATTTAACAGAGGTGGAAGGGTGATGAGCAGAGGTATTCTATTTATCTTTCTAATTATCAGCTATCTAAGGAGATGAAGAGAACTTTGATCTTTCAGGTGAACTGAAATGCAAAGTATTAGAGGGATATAATTAATAGTCTCCAAACAATTTCACAAACAGGAGGCAGGGAATATCTGGCATTATCTTCACAAACATTACCTGTGAAGGCCAAATTTTGCTTTTGGGGTGTCCACATTTTGCAACAAAACCCACTAAGTCTTATTTGCATATCTATTATGTATCACATTAAAAATAAGCCCATGCCATGCTGTATGCTTGTGTTTCTTGTGCCTTGATACACGAATAGAAATTGTTGAATGAGCTCCCCCAGTAATAAAATCAAGGAACAGGGCCTTCATATTGCTGTTTTTATAGAAGGAACACACATGGAACCAAATTCAGAAATCACAATATATGGTAGCATAAGGCTTCCAGGCTTGTTTCACTTGTGTTAGCAAAGAAACACCACGTATGTTGCTTCTACCAAGATTAGTGACAGCTCTTGTGCCCTTGGGTGAGTCATAGCCAGCTTGAGTGTGTTTGTCTGTCTTGCTTTCCTCTCTGCCAGTTCAATCAGCAAAGAACCGTTTTCAACTGCAATCAAATCTTCTTTATTTTGGATAAAAAACCACTGACAAGTAAAGGCCAAGGAAATAGCTTCTAGGGTTTCATACAGCCTCCAGATGCTACCCCCGATGATGTATTTAATCAGTACATACCTCTGCCAGTGCTTAGTCATTCATAAAACCATTGCAGACTTTGGGATATGGCAGGACCATAAGGGCCAATATGGGTCCTTCATTTATGCAAATTTTTAACAATTAACTTTCTATTGTTTTGTCCAGGACCACAATTTTCATGCCTTTGGAGCACCTGTTCTACCAGCTGTATTTCAGAAGATGTTGCCTTACGATGTAAGTAAGTCCACAAAGGTAGAAATAGCCCAGTTGCAGAAATGGAGGGAGAAGGTTATTGCATACTTCAGATCTCGAATAGCTGTATGAGAGGTATTCTTAGTGTTAGTGTATGTACCTATGTGTTGCAATATCTATACCTTTATGAGAAAGAGTAACCCTACCACGAGGCGTAGTCAGCTCCAATTTATAGCTAATGCCAAATTTTAAGTAGGGATTTCACTTCAGAATAAGCAAGAGGCAATTTATTGACATTGTCCTTTCCCTCATTCAAGAAACAAACTTCTTGTGCACATTTAAGGGTTGCTCGGTCCACCTGCCACAAGCACATGTGGGGCATTAATAATTTGGAAGCAAACTAGCTCAATCCCCCGTCAGTGCAGGGGATTCCTCAGTTTGGCAATCTGTGTTTGAGTAAAGCATGCCTGTGTTACAACTAAGTAATATCTTTTTAAAAAAGAAGTATGTCTTCAGCTGATTTCAACAAGACACATAGAATTTACTATTTCCCTTTGTAGTTGGTTCCAGTGACTACCCCTCTGAAAATAAGAAAATGTACAACTAGTTTTCTATTTAAATTGTTTTTCTTCATATTCCAGCTTTCATTCTTGGCCTGCCTTTTCTGCTAGAATAGAGAGCTCACTGTTTTCCTTCTATTCAGCTGCATATGCATCTATAAACACTTCATATAACTGCATTTCCACAAGCAGTTTATGTTGAAATTCTTTTGTTCACTACAAATCCTAAGTGTTTTCAGAGCCACCATTTTCCAATTCCACTGGTAAAGACTGAACTAATTATTTACAGATGCAAAAGCATGGCAGTTGGCATGGTTAATCATATTTTGTCTTAATGTCAGCTGTATTCAGCTTTTAAAATGATTATTCTATGTTTACTCATTCCTCAGCATTATTTGCTACTATACCAATTTTTCTCATCTGAGAATGTTTCTGCTTGTGATCACTGCAGCTTCATCCCTGTGAGAATTATCATTAGCTCAATGTCTTGTGAAAGATAAGCGCATATGAGCATACAGGAATTTGACAGCATTTGCTGGACTTTCAGAGAGAAATACATATGCTTTTTGGACATATTGGATGTTATAACCCCAAATAATCCATGTTAAAACTGTGTGCAGCTTCCTCACTTATTTACTGCTTTGTGATAAAGAGATTGTAAGGTGCTGAGATTGAGGTATAAGCAGCAACATATTATCAATATACTGTATTAAAAATCCTGGCCTTCTTAACTCTGTCCGGAAGATTTTACCTCTGCAATCTTCTCTGTGAAACAATTCTAGCAGTATTACTAAGTTAACGTACAATATGTTACATTTCATCAGGGAATGAGCTGAAATGTGTTTAGACTAGAGGTTTGTGCTACTTTATCTACCAATAGTATAGGTAAAGCAAAACTTGTGCTTATATGGATGCACACATGGGTGAATAAGTAGGTGAATAGATGGAAGAAAAGACTTGATAAAAGTGGTGCCCACTTCTCTGTTGGTCTCTCACAACTGAATGCACACCTGCATGCAGGGACAATATCTACAGCAAGCATGTAGGAAGCCACAGGCTTCTCAGGAAGCCTATATCAGGAGCCACATAGGCTCCTGAATATGCTACAGATCTAAGCTTAGTTCAGTTCTTCATATGCAGCTTTTGGAAGACACCATATTGTCTCTTCCATACCTCTTGCAGAACTAAACTTTGAATCGTCCAACAATTCACTCAATGCAGAGATATTATGAATAGCTCCACTAATAATGCCAGAGAATTGGCAAAGCTAGCATGGTTTTTGACAGGTTGATGTTGACAGAATTTTTTAATGGGTGGACTCAGTTCAGAATCAAGTCTATAGGTGTAAGATACAGGTACTGCCCAAGGGAGCAGTTCCAGTAAGACAATCATGGCAATGACCATGACTTGCAGCATACTGTCTGTCTGATGAAATGTTAATAACGAAAGGTCCGCTGCACTGAGCCGAGTATGTGGTTTAAAGCACACCTGAGTACAATTTAGCAGCCAGCTCTTCTGAACTTTTAGCCACAAAAAGATAGAAATGCAGGAATAAATCTTTCTTAAGGAAGATATCATGGCTACAGTCAGGAAAAATGTGCAAGATAGGGCTGAAGCAAGAGTTGACCAGGTCATACCACGAGCGGTGCAGCAAACATTTTTACCATGCGCAGGACTGCACACCCCGATATAGCCATTGAATTTGACTCGCAACTAGACAGGTGGATGTTTAAGCAACTCACAGTGAGGACAGTGATCAAAAAAACTTCCACTGACTGCACTAAATCTCCATGAATCACACTGGGGAGAATGTGTTTACATAATTACATCTATACATACAATTTCCTTGCCAGATAATGCAGACTTTCAAAGAGAACCATAAGAGGCATGTGTTAACATTTACTAGAGATGTGGCAATTTAAATTCCTGGTCCTTTACTAATCATTCAACTCCACTTGAAAAACAAAAAGTAACAGCTACACTTGAACAGTCATGTTACATGCTGGGAAGTGTTTTATTGTAGCTTGTAAAATTACCTTTGAGAGAGCAGAGTCTAAATGCAGACAATAACAGACTAATGGATTTAAAGCATACTTTTATTTTGGAAAATAGCTCTAAAAATGGCATCTTGTGGAGGTTCTGTGTTCGTTATCCCAACCACTCCAACTTAGCTTTGCTTAAGTGTCAAGTAAAAAAGATGTTTTCCTCACAGTTCCAAGCTCTGTAAACTCACCCTTATGACTGCTTTGACAGCGAGTCAACCTGTGTTGCTTCCTGCTAACACATCGGTGCCAGTTCCTCTGACCCAGTGGGAAAACTGAATTATATGTAAGTGTAAATAAGCACAGAAATTTATGAAGCATCTTTTTTTTTTTTAACTCTGTCACTGGCCTGTGTCCAAAACCAATCTGGAGCCTAGATAAGAGAAGGGAAGTGACAGAAAAGAGGCTGTCATCACCAGTCACCACAAAGCCATGAGAAGTGCTCAGTGAAAGATGCCAAAGTGGAGAGGGGCTTTAGAGAAACCAGGGATGAGGCAGGCCCACATCTGAGCATGACAATGTCAGGCTGAAGCTACAGCCACAAGATCATTGCTGGATAGGGGAAGAAATGCTGAAGACGACACAGCAAAATCACAAAAGAAACAATAGAAGATGGCAACTGGTAAAGAACTGCCCTCAACAACTGAATTAGATATGACATTGCTTGCTTGCCTCTTAGAGCCAGGTACATAGGGAGGAGATATCGGAAGATAGGGTGATAGATGTGGATGTTAATCCACAGTGTAAAGAGGATATCCCGAATAACTAGAGTACCGATAAATTATAATTGGTCATTCAGATGTCACTACAGCATATTTCATTTACCCTCACTGTGGCATGGTCTATAGGACTACAATTGATGATAAATGAAAGAAAATCAAACAATCTCATGGCCAATTCCAGAAGTATCCCAGAGACAGTTTGTGACTAACTAGAGCTTGTTAGTTAACTAAAATGGGATAGGTCATCTAAGCCATTTAAACACACCTCCATTTGACTAAAAGCAAGTCTAGCATGATTACCCCAAATGTGTGTATCTATACTGTAGCAGCATACGTAACACCTCACTTATTCTGTTTTATGCCAAAGTTGAAAATTCCAGTTCAAAGCCCTGAGTCAGCTTTTATTTAGACTCTTGGGCTATTCCTACGTCAATAATATGCACAGTGTCTAGGCCCATTAGCTGACCTGAGGACAACTGGCACAGAACAGCCTATATCCATACAATTAAACTCTCTTAGCTTCAAAACAGGAATGTCCATCCAACTAGTTTCTGGCACATGCTGCTTTCCAGATCAGGCCTAGGAATTGTTTGGAAGTATACTAATTGGCCCAGGCCAAGTTCAAGTCAAGGACCACGCTAAAAAAAAAAAAAAAAATCAACATTATAGACAAAAACATTCCAGTGTTCATTCCTGTTCCCTGTCTCTGTTTGCTTTATTAGTATATATGTACTCTTACAGCCTGAAATCCAGGCCATAGTTATTTTGACATCCTGGCTTCTGAGATCCTGTGTCCCTTTCTCCTCTCAGCTCTACCCTCCCTCCCACTTCCCCCTAGTCCAGGACAAAAATGTGGCAGTGCACTTGGAGCAGGATTGTACTTGGCTCCTCGTACTATTAGGATGGGCCACCTTAAGGCTCATTTACTTTAAGTACAGCGTGTCATGACCAGCTGTTTTAGTTGCAAATTTGCTTGATTTCCCCGCCAAGTGCATTTACCCTTGGACAACACCTAGTCTTCAGTCTTGCCAGTGCTCAACTGCCACTTCATGAGTTGTCGAATGGCTACTCAATCACTAAACCCCAAAGTCTCTTCAGACTTCTAATACAAGTCTATAAGTTAGCAGGCAGCTTAAAATTATCAGTAAATAATGCCTACCTGTAGCTAGGTAAAAGACAAGGAAAACCACTTTTCTGACCAGCAGGAAAGGCTCTCTAATAAGTTTCCTGGTTCCCCTTCATAAACTTTCCAAACTTAGTGAAGAGTTTGTTAGCACTCCAAGTAAAGTTGAAGACTACAGAGAAAGGCTGGAATGACACCAGCAGCATTTAGCAAGGTCTTGTGGAGACTACAATGTCTGAAGATGTGGTTTTCTTTTGTTGCGAGCTGTTTAAGAAGTCTTCTATGTCACCTCCCAGCCTTAATCCTTCACTACAGTTCATCACTGTCAGATGTAAAAGCAAAAAACCCAAGCAAATAAACAAACAAAAACCCAGCACAATTATAAAGAGCATCCCCCCTAAAAAAAACCCCAAACCTCGAGAAAATAAACAAGCAAAAACCCCACAGAAAAGCAAAACAAAATAAAAAACAAAAATCCAAAATCAAATCTACCCATTCTCCACTCTCCAGACAATGGATACATAGGAGACAGAGGATGCCTATGCACTATTTTACAAATCATCTTGTTTGAAAATGTATTGTTTATATTTTCATTTCTCTTTTTAAACCATTAAAAACACCATTGATGTTATAAGAAAATATTTCTGTATTTCATATTTTCATGGGGTTTGCTTAATAATCAAATTAAGAGAACAATTTTCAAGACAATTGGCAAAAAAGCAAGTGAAAATATGTTGTTCTGTTGTTTTCCTTTTTTTCTATTTAAATCAAGTGATAACTGAGTCCTGATAAACTGAACAACATCACTTAGCAGCATGCACAATGAGAAGCTAAAAGGTTTTAATTAGACTCTTACTCAGTAGGGGTGAAAATATAATTTAAAAGACTCAGGGCAAAAGCCGAATTGTTAGTTTTATATTTTAGCACAACAAAGCTACAATTAGACTAAATTAGTTAACAGCTTATTCATTAGCCTTCAATAGAAATTTGGATGCACACTGACTCCATGTTATTGTTTGCAGCAAAGTATATATCCAGTTCAAAATAGTCATGTATAACAATTTAAACAGTAGATGTAGAGGTTACTTGTAGATGTGGCTGTAGTAGGAAGTCAAGAATTCATATTTTCAAGCTGTGACCCTCTCACCAGGTCAGAAAAGAAATTAATTTCTGTATTCTTAAAGACATTACACTGATGATGCTACATTTCTTAGACTAGTAATAGAGAACCACTCACTTCCTGTCAAAGGAATACCAGACATAGTAAGCTTAAACACACAATATTTCCAGTTTTTCAGTGTCCTTTTTATTTTGTAATTTCCATCTAGAATGGCAACTTTTTGGATAAGAAAAATATCAGCAAGAAAGAACAAAAGTAATACCTATGGTAGGGAACACCAAGTGTGACTCCCCTATGGCAGCAATACATAACAAAATTTCCACTCTTAGCAAATGTAAGACAGAGGTAACACGGTATCATAACTGTTCATAACTCAGAAGAAAATCTTGAACTCACTAAAGTCAGAGGGAAAGCTCCTGTTGATTTTACTGGGGCCAGGGTTATAACCTCAGGAAATGAGGAATAAATGTTAGCTCCTAGGATGTATCCCTCACATGTTCCACTTGCTTTTCAGACTTCCCCAGACATGAGAAGAAATGTCAGATATTACTGTGCTGCACATCACACTTCAAAACTATGGAAAATGACTGATCAGGCATCACTGTGGCCTTCCAGTACTGCCAGCAAAGGGTAGCTCTCATTCCTACTGCAGCTGGTAAGTGCTTGGTATGTATAAGAAATACAGCCTTAGACTAACAGTGTTTCCTGCAATAAACACAAGTAATAGGGGGAAAAAAACCAATACAGTGCCAATATATTTGGGGGGAAAAAAAAGAGAGATGCAAAACCAAGCCACAGAGTTTGTCTACTTATACTGTTAATGGCTCAGGGGAAAGTTAAGAAGATCTTTTCTTAAATCTTACTCAGAGAAAACAATCCTGAGGAGTGTGGGAAGGACTGCAAGATCTGGTCTTTTGACAGTGTTAAGTTTTAACCTTTCTTTCTTTTTATGTGATCTCTCACTTTAATTTGAATTATATAAGCATCTTTTTTTTTGGTAAGCATAAAGCTAAAAAAGCTATAAGCATTTCAGAAATTACACTACATTATAAATGTAAACAAACGGATTTACGTAATGAATCCTGAGAATCATGAGTCATGTCATGCTAACCTGTTATTTACACTGAAGCACTAACTTATAGAAAAGAACATATATTTTTGGTTAAAAATATGACAAGTTGAATTCTCGTTCACTCATTCTAGAAGTGTCTCAAATTACTGCAGAGAGGCAATCTTAGAAGAGTACACCATGTAACATGGAATATATCAAATAAAGAATTAACAGCTCTTATTAGTTCCCTTGCCAGCAGAGCAAATTAAGATAATTGAGCTCAAAGTATCCATGCAGTCCAAAAGCTATCATGCTCCTTTGGCCAGGCAACAAACTCCAATACAATTCCATGCCAGTATAGATATAAGTTTTGAGTCTGATCCAATAAACCAAATAAAAGTCAATGGAGAAAGTGGACAATGCACCATCCGTCAACACGGTTAGTAATACCTAGCAAATTACAAGAGCTATCGAATGATAATGAGTTTGCCCAAATATTCAAAGGGTGTTCCCTCTCAGTAAACACTAAGACTATCTTTAAAATTTTCCTCTTACTGGTTTACTAACATCTGCCTCCTGTATCCTCCCCAGTCTGCAGCAAGTGTAGTATGTTTATTTCCACAAACATTGATTCAGATTAAAAAATGAACTCCTTTCTGCTACACTTGCATCATGTTTATGATCATTTTCTGCACGCATTCAAGCAATTGAATTTCACTTGCATAAGTGCCAGCAGGATCTAATCAATTCCCATTAAAGTCAGTGTCAGTGCCCCATCAATATAAATTGAAATACACACACACATTCAAGTATTTGCACTAAAAGTGATACAGCTTTGTGGAAAAGGAGAACTGTTGAGTTAACGAAGGAGACAAGATTCTTCTAAAACTTTTAGGAGCTATATTGAGGAAATTAAAATTCCACACAGGTATATAAAAATATTTTTTTCAGCTATGTCTATATTTGTGCCTGTCAGTGTGTTGAAGACATAATGCTACTTATATCAAAGATAAATTGGCGGTTTCTATATCAGTTGTATCAGCTTATCATATTTCAGAGAAAATGTTTCCAAAAGCTGCATGAGAGACAAGAATCAAGCTGGAGATTTCACAACAAGGATAGAACAACAGTTGATTTAAACTAAATGGAAACTGTGAAATGGCAACATAATTTCCATGCAAAACCTAACACCGTAGATACTGCCCAGCAGAGTCAAGAGACTTATCTTAAAAGATTTGCCCAAAGCAAATGGTGGTTAATGTCTTACTTATACTGCCTTTTTAAAAAAAAATCTGTTTTCTAAGAACATTTACATTGGGAGAGTATTTTAATAGTATTCTCTTAGTCTCTGCAGAGTAATTGTGTCTATTGTCTTGATTCTAGGTTCAGAAAAGAAAACCTGAAATCTCCTAAATTGTATCATCTTGTTATTACATATTGACATCTAGGGGTGTTGCTGGCATATGGGTTCATTTATCACTATATAATGACATAAAAAAATTTCTGGAGGATCTTGTGCTACAAAATAGAGAAAATTTGAAATGTTAGTTTACTGATATTGTTATTTTTTTTCCACTGAGAGACTAATAATAACTCTCCACTTTTTATCAGTCAACAGCTATTAAGATGACAGCTTGACCTTTTTTTTTTTTTCCCCCCAATATCAATCCCTTAATGGACAAAATCAAAGGAAAAGAAGGGAGCTAGACATGGTAGAGGAAGTTGACTGGCAGAATGCAAAGCCAGGTACAACCCTAACCTCTAATGAATGTTATCAGGGATTTTCTTGGGGAGGCTGTCAACCCCATCACACTAGGGAGTAGCACTCGTGTCTAAAGTGCTCTTACTTGAATTTAACGCCCGTACTGTGCCTGTGACTTATTTTGTCCATACTTTATTTTGTAAGGTCCTAATCCTTTCAACTCACCATTGTTCATTGTCTAGACTGTCTTCAGGTACTTGTAACACCCTCAACAGATCAGGTATACATACTATTATTTTTAAAAAAATCTTTCCTTTTCCACAAAGAAATGCAACTAACATGGAATTTGGCAGAATACAGAAATATTGTGTTCTGCAACTCCTAGCCAAAGAGAGTTGTTAAGAATGATAAGGGGAACTAAAATGAAAAGAAATATAGATGTTTATCCCTTGCTACTTTAAAAGGATAGCTAAAATAACAACACAATTAAAAAGCCAGCAGCTGGGTTCTCTTCTAATTTACACAATTTTTATTGCACTATATGTATACTGATTTAAATGAGATTACTCAGTTTATGGAGAAGTGAATGAACCAGAATGATGTCAAAGTTCCAAGAATATTGTGAGGTTTTATGAAAGACAAAGAATAGGGCCAAATGCCAGCTTCTGCTTAGGGTAGAGCAAACTTTACATTGACTCAACATTGCCATTACTACAGAGCAGTAAGATATGAATGAGGAATAGGGGACTTCATTAATTAGTGTCAATGTATGCTCACCTCATCCATGGTTATGGGGACACTACAGTACCATGCTTAAGGAAGGAGAGCTAAATCTCAGGTCTAAATAGCCATTTTGAAATCTCAAGTGTATCAAAATGCCATCCTAGGGTCAAACCCAAACCAGTGATGAAATTAGAGAAATTCTGAAGGAGCTCTCAGTTATATTAGGATCCAAACAATTCCAGTCATAATTAAGGGATCACAAAGAAGGTATAAAGACAAGTGAAACTTGGTGATAAGAGAAATCATGGTCTGCATTCAAACAAACTGTACAAGTTACCAACTTTTTTAATAGGTAGTACTCCTCTACAATGAAAAGATGGCCAGGTTGTGGGGACTGTCATAAGAAAACAAAAAGTATTTAATTTAACTAACACAAATGATGAAATTTTGCATTGTCAGTGTTTCCACAGTCTTGCAAATGAAACCAAAAACAAACCAATGAAACAAACAAAAAACCAGAAAAGTTGCTCCTGATGAATTTTTGTCACTACTTTGTCTCCTTAAAATGAGCGTGGGCTCAAAACATCTCTGTTTATATTTAGTATATTTATGTTACAAGGTTAAATATAGTTTTTCTATATCCTGAAAAAATTAAAATGTGTGAAAGTGTAATTATAACATTAACGTAGTCCCCTAAAAGGAAGCACCATGCACTTGCAGAACAGTGAGTGGTAGAATTATCAGACTAATTAGTGGCTGATATATGGACATCAACTCCTCAGAGCCCAACAGTTCAGTGATCTTCTTTTTGGAGGGGAAGGGGAAATGTAGTCTGTAGAAAGATAGTTGCCTATAGAGTTCATTTTTCAGTAGTTACAGAGAGAGACATGGGACAATAAAGAAGAACAGTGAGAGATGGGAACAGAGCTGGTTTTCCATAAATTTATTATGTAATCATACCACCATTTGATCCAAAGTAGCATACGGCATGAAAGCATGTGCTACAGATGGAGTCCACAGCTACACAGACATCTGGCACCCAGGTATTTGATTTTGTGTCTGCCAACAGGCAGGGGTTTTTCAGAGTTTATTCACCCACTAATTCTTCACAGCAATGTTGGTATTTTGTCTACACCTTTCTTCTGCTCACTAATGCAACTTTTTTTTGCACTACTTTATGTAGAATTCTTGTGGTGGGTTGGCCCCAGGTAGCAGCTAATCTCCCACCCAGCTGCTCACTCTCTCTGCTACATCAGGGGATGGTATAAGAAGAATAGGAATGAGAAAACTCATGGCTTGAGATAAAGGCAAGGACATTGCTTACCAATCACCATCACAGACAAAGCAGATTGGATTTGGGGAAAATTAACTTAATTTACTGCCAATTAATATATATATGCATATATTTAAGTACTCTTTCAGGTATTGGGAAACAAAAAAACAAAACAGAAAAAGAAACACTTACACACTTAGGGAAAACACCTTTCCTCTCCTGTTCTCAAGCACTTCTTCACTCCAGACTTCTCTCTTCCCCTTCATTATTGCCCCAGGTTATCTTCAGCCCTCTCAGTGAGGCAAGGAATGGCGTGGGGGTGTTGTCCTTCCTCTCCATGCTCCTTCCTTTTACCCACTTTTCTTCTCCTCTTCCTCCAGCCTTAGTGCTCCCTTTGCTGTTTCTCACTTGTTCCTCCTCCTCTCTCCCTGGGTTTTTTTTCCTGCCCTTTCTTAAATAAGCTTTCCCAGAGGTGCCATCATCTTGGCTGACAGGCTCAGCTGCGACCTGCAGTGGGTCAACTGGAGCCAACTGGAACCAGCTGGAAGTGGCTGTGTCAGGCATAGGGCAGCCCCATGCCTCTTCCCACAAAGGCCACCCCTGCAGCCCCCCCGCCCACTGCCAATACCTTGACACCTGCACTCAATGCACTTCTATAGTCTGCAAAATAGGAGAGGTGTTGTGAAGTTTGTTTTGGTTTTGGTCTGTTTGAATGGTCGGGTTGCTTTTTTTTCAAGGACAACTGTGTTGAAGAAATAAGTCAGTAAGCAAACATTTTGCTATGGTTTCTATTAAAGAAAAAAAAATAAAAATGAAACATTTTTAATTGAAGTTGGAAATACTTATGATTCTTGTGGCATAATTTCACAGTCTTGGACCATGCCATTGGGAGAATTCTACCATTCTCAACTATTATCTCTATAGTTGTTGCATTATACTGTATTATATTGTATTACTATACCTGAGGAACAAATTTCCCTGCCATGGTATTCACTAAAAAGCTCTCGGAAGTATTTATATATTTTGGATGTGGCATCTCAAGTTTCTAATTGCTCACCATCTTCATGAAAATAGATGCAGAGTCCTAAATCAGTTTGAATATTGTTGACATGTGAGGCATCATTTACCATATACCTGTGGCATCTCATAGAGCTGTTAGAAAAAACTGAAGGCAGGTCTAACTTCTTCCCCATCTGCATAAATGTGCATAGCTGTATAGATCCTGCTGGGTGACCTAAGATAACAGAAAGCATTACCCAGTGTACCGGTTTTAGCTTGGGTAGAGTTAAATTTCTTCATAGTAGCTCCTATGGTGCTGGTTTGGATTTCAATGAAAACAGTGTTAGAACACAGGGATATTTTATTTATTGCTGAGCAGTGCTTACACAGCATCAAGGCCTTTTCTGCTTCTCAGGCTGCCTCACCAGCAAGTAGGCTGGGGGCACACAAGGGGCTGGGAAGGGGCACAGCTGGGACAGCTGACCCCAAATGACCAGAGGGATAATCCACATCATATGACATTGTGCTCAGCAATAAAATCTGGGTTAAGAGGGAGGAAAGGGAGGCATTCAGAGTTATGGCATTTGTCTTCCCAGGTAACATGTTAGGTGTGATGGAGCCCTGCTTTCCTGGAGATGGCTGAACACCTGCCTGCCCATGGGAAGCAGTGAATGAATTCCTTGTTTTGCTTTGCTTGTGCATGCAGCTTTTGTTTTACCTATTAAACTGTCTTTATCTCAGCCCATGAGTTTTCTCACTTTTACCCTTCCAACTCTCGCCCCCATCCCACTGTGGGCAGAGTGAGCGAGCATTTGTGTGGGACTGAGCTGCCAGCCGTGGTTAAACCATGACACCAAATGAAAAAATTAAGGAGAATTATGGACTAAATGGAGCAACAGAGATGTTTTCTTTTGAACAAAACATCTACAGAGAAGCTATAACAGCGGAAAAGACGTTTTACTTTGCCCAGAGCACACACTCTGCCTTGCCCAGGTTTGCCTTTTGCCAAACTGTTCATCATCCATAAACTGATTGCATTTATCCTTGGGCTTGGCTATAAGATTGTGGCTCTGTCCTGTGAAGATGTCACCTCCTTTTTACTGGCACTGGAGTCAGTGGTCTGGCACCCTCACATAGATGGTGCATTCAGAAAACAGAGCAGAGTGTTCAGTCCTGGAGCGCAAGGCTTGGGACAGGCAGACATCTGTCAGGCAGCACCAGAGCAGGCAGGTATCTCCCTGTCTCCAGGACACCAGTTTGCCTGTTGTCTCACACAGTACTGGGGGTTCCTTTTCTGAAGCACTGTCTGATTATGTAACATTTCAGCAGCAATTCTTTTTCACAACTGTCTTTCATGAGCCAGAAAAGGCACTTTTTTGTGGGTGATGTCCTTGATGTACAAGGCGAGATATCAGCTCTAATGTGAGGACAGTTTTATCAGGAGGATCAAAGGCAACCTGTCAGGCATGTAAAAAAATAGTTTAAGACATATATTTTCTTTAGACAATATATTTTTTACTACTTCTTTAAGTACAAGCAATATTGTATTGACATTTCCCAGGATGATAAGACAAAAATATTTAAACTTTAAGGGGGCCTTTTTTGTGTCTACAGTAGTTCAGTTAGTGGTGGATTTTCTCAGGTGAACTCATTTGAATTAATTTATCTTATCCAATGTGACTCCTTTGAATATTATATTTTGTAATATGACAAATGTGGATTCAATTCCTTTTCTTGCAGGAAGCAAGTTGTATTTGTTGCAGCAAGACGATTACTGCTAATTCAGATGTAATCCCTTACAATTTATTTAGATCTTGCTCCCTGACTAACACGTGTCACAAACACCCACAAAAGAAAAGGAATAACTGAAGCTTGCATAAATAACATTTAATTTTAACCACAAATCTGTAAGTATCCACAAGGGTCTAACTTTTATCTAATTCTAGAGATTGCTCAGTGCTTTTTATTTTCATAAGATCTTGTATCCATTTGGCTCCAGCTTTACTAAATGGGAGGACGATATTGTCCATATCATGGACATATGTGATTATGTTGGGATTTATAAACAAAATTTCAGGAAAAGTAGTTCATTCATTTCAACCAGAATGAATACTTGGTTTTTCCATATAAAAAAAATAATGCTTTTACTGAGTGCTGAATAAGTGCAGGCTTTTATGAAACAAAATATAACATGTGATAATGCAATCAATGATTATATCCTAATTTGCTTTCATTAGTGGGGAGAAATTAAGAATTAGAAATCTGGCACTTGTTAAGTTTTGGGTATTTGACAGTATAACTTTAAAACTCCTTTAATGTTTGTTTCTACATGAATGCTTGTGTTTATTTAAAATTACAAATTATTTTTATCTCAGTCCTTGCAAATTTAAAGCACCTCTAGGTCTTGGCATTTCTAATGCCTTGTTACTGTATTTAGTTTACCATTTGATTTTGCAGGTGTTAGCCTCCTGATTGCCGAAGTAGCAGCAAGTTAAGTGAGCACCACAATACACAGATAGGAATAAAAGAAATGTCTCCAGTAGCCAGACTGCCTTAAGCTGTTTAGAGAACTTCCCCTGTGGCTGGTTCAGATGAATGAGCATAATTAACATGAATCTCCAGTGGCAATGGATGACAAATGAATGATTATGCAATGAAAAACTCTGCCTTTATGTTACCAAGATCTGCTGTTGTGATTGTTAATTTTTTTTGCTCTCTCTCTCTTGCTTTGAGGTATTTTAAAAATAACAAAAAGATTCTTGCTCACAAAATAATAACAAGTCAGTGAGTACTATATTAGGCTTATCATTAAATTCAGTCTCCATGAATAAGGAGTTCTAACTAATGAAATAGAAAGTGAAAGATCAATACCACTCAAGTAAATACAATATAGGACCCAATCTACCACTGCTGAGGCTTTGATGGCAAAAATTCAAATTTTCACAATGTCTGCAGAATTGGGATGATAGCAAGCAGTCTATATAAATGTTCTATAAAATAAGGGCATGGCAATCTATGTGACTCTAAGCAACACAGATTTTTCTTGTCAAATATCTCATTAAAGCAGTAACTGAGTTCAAGTCAACGAATCAAAACATCTGAAAGCCACATTTTTATCACAATCATTAAATTCTGTAACAAGGACATGGTTCTGGATCATGTAGTGTAAATTAACACTTTAATGGAAGGCACTTTGATGACATAAGCATTACCTATGTATCACCTATTACTGTGCTCAGGACGGCTAGAAAACAGAGGTCAGGAAAGGTACCAGAAGCATCACAGTTTCAGGAATTCAGGAACAGCTGACAAAGACCTATCCTAGCAAAACAGTCCAGATTTGTCTTACATAATGTAGAGTGCAGTGTCCTGATCAACATCAACTTTTGGGCCAAGCTGAATATTTCGTTGAAATATTTGCCCATTAGAAAGCAAGCAACTGAAAATAGTCTGATCTCTGCTATGAAGTTGTGCTTGGGAGATGAAAAATAGCGCTATTCAACAGGGCAGTATTTTGGCTCAGCTTCTTAAGAAATATTTAAGTTCTCACTTCTGCTGTCTGTACTCTGTGTTGGGTTTATGTGAGCTTTTAAAGAAATTTTGATTTTACAAGTGTTCACGCCTATGAAGATGATCCTCCAAAATCCCACATAACATACTGCATGCTGTATGAGGTTTTTTCGAAAGGAAACCCCTAATGTGCTTGGGCAGCAGCTTCTCTTTTGGAAACACATAGATTTTGATTTACAGACCTGGCAGTCTGTCCTTAAATAATTCTATTCCAGAGATTAATGCTTCTCACTGTGCATTGTGCCTAATTTATTTTCTGAATAACCTAACTTTCGTTTCTCTTTAATGGGTTCTACTGAACATCTCTTTGCTAGAATGGTAGACCCTCTGGTATTGGCTTTTTCTCCCATGATACAAAAAGAGACAACCCAGACTGTGGTTTTATATTGCTCAGCATTGCAACCCCTGCTTTCCACTGTTGACTCTGTAGGCTAAGCATTCAGGCTTCCTATTCATGCCTTCTCTACTTGAAATGCTGCTAATTAGGGCACGTTCTTTGTAGATGTGAGTTTGAATTGACTCCGGCAGAAAAGGAAGTCTGAACTTGGGCCTCCTACCTTCCTCAGAAAATATTCTGTCACAAGATATTTTAGCAAATACACCCACAGCCTCCTCTTCTCTCTGTGTTTTTTAGGAAAGTAGCAACTGCAACTCCACTGCCTTACAGCTTAGTTCTGTCAGTTTGTCTGGGAATACCATCTAGGCTAAGGTTTCACAGGAGATGGAAGTGAAACACTGAAATTCAACAGCCTGCCTGGACCTAGACATGACATAGCAAACAAGCCACTTGAAACCAGGACAATTTGAAAGACTCCTAAAGATGCGGTTCTGGTCATATGAGGAGCATAAAAACAATAAAGACTTCCTATAAAGTACGTGCTGTCTTTGCATGGTAGCTAAGTGAGATTTTTCAGAATGACAGTTTTACCTTGGTGGTTGTTATCAGTTTAGAACATAAAATCCTTTCAGAGCTGGCCTTTACAATATAAAAGAAAGCATCAAGCCTTTCTACAGAGTAAATGAATGACCAAACAGACTAAAGCGCTTTACAAACACGTAATTAAAAGCTGATGAAAGAGTTTTGTCCACTAAATGAGCCATAATACTCTATTTATCCAGAAAGCAAGCCTATTTAAATGTTGCAACATCTATAAGCTACCATTGTCATAATAAATTAAAGCAAATACTTTACTGCTTTGAATAAAGAAGGCTGAGCAGCTACATGGCTGCAGTCACATCACTTAACACAGGAGGACACACTGCAGCCACCAGCTTTATTAGACGGCTCTTCCTCTTTTTTACCTTTATGTTCTCCCCCACTCTTTAGTAAATCTCTGCTCAGCAGAGTTGAGGGACGTTGGCCAAAAAAAAAATCTGTGAGAAGATTTGTATCAAATTAATTCCTTATGACCACTGCAGTTCCAATTTGGATGCCCCACTGTACATTTTTGACACTGCAAGTCCTAGTCACAGCCTAAGGCCTAACCATGTACAGATTTAACAAGGACTTTAATCTGTTCACATGAATGCATTTATGCATTAAGTTAACCTAGAGCAAAGTCTTTACAGTCATATCATTAGCATAGTCACAATCTTCTTCCAGCTGCAGTTACACTGGCTGAAAAATTACTGTCATCAGCCCCCGAGGCAGCTGTTGTCTCTCTGACCTGCCATGTGAGTATTCCCCAGGCCTTTTTATTCGCAACAAACCAGGACTGCTTAAAAAAATTAAATAATATACCCATGCTAATCTGGTTTACATGGTGCAACTTCAGTTAGCAGGGTAGCAGCAGGAAGAGAAAATGTGATGACACTTCATCCCTATTTCTCTCTGTAGGTCTAAGGAAGAAATTTCCTGGTCTGAGAAACACATTTAATCTTATTTACTTATCTACTTACCCACTTATTGATAAGTCCAGTAAGAATTTTGATTTAATTTATCTGCAATTTGATTTTGTCCAGCTGAGATAAATGACCTGTGACACCTCCCACAAATTAACAGAGATTAATTTTGAGACAACAATCTGAATAAGCTTATGTGTAGAAATGCCACAAGATCATTATGCAAACACAATCATTTACAGTTGTTACACTATTGAAAACCATTAATAATTTCTAAAATTATGTCTTTATCTCATCTGCATGATAAACCAAAGAATCATTTAAGAAACCCCAAAAATGTAGAACCAGACCATGTTAAATTATATGGTATTGCAATTGTGGCAGACTATGAGGCTCGATATGCTTTTCTGTGTATGCATACAATACTCTATCCATTATCTCATCAAAGATCCAGATTAATTAAGAGGAAGACATTTTGGCAGAGAGCCCAATTAGTTTTAGATAGGACATAAAGTGATGGTATCTCTTGTCTAAGCAAGAAATGCCCAGATAGAAACATTCAAAGAAGTTATGTTGTACCACTTCTTTTGAGTCAGAAAACAAAATATTAGGAAGAGAATAAGTAGATTAAAAAAGAGGTGCTATTTTAAGGGTAAAGTAGAAATAGCCAGTGGTATTTAGTTGGCATATATACACCCAGAGAGAGAAAGAAGAAAGCTATTAACTCAATTGACAGCAAAACTCTACTGTGCAGCCAAGTGAAGGCTCAAGAATCTGAGATAGAAAGGAAGAAAATCAAGCACACAAAGGAATGAATGGAATAAAAAAAATGAAGACTTTTGAGTTTTAAAATTCTTACTAATTCCTTTTTTTAATTGTTTTTTTAATTTGATTTCTCATTTGGGACAGCTTCTAATCCTGAGTATTTTTAATGTAGATAATATTGTTCTAAAAATTTGTAATAAAATAAATATTTAAGATTAACAAAGTGGTTAATAAAAGGGCCTTTTTATATAACTATACTACTGAACACCTATAATGCATTTTTCATTTTCAAAGTGCTCCATTAACATTAACTAATTGAAGAAGGTTCTGATAAAGGGTTTTGATAAAGTCCATTACATAAAGCTATTAAGGAAGCCTGGTGAATGCTTGATGAAAAGCGAAGTATACTTACGGCATATATATTTAATACAAGGAAGAAATACAAAAATTAACAACAAATGGTCAATTCACATACTGTGTAAGCAGTTACAGTAGCATGAAATGGGGAATAATTATACCAGCCCAGCTTTAGGAAAGCTTAAGCATATCAACAGTTTGATAGGAGGCAACTTCATATTAGTATGGTCTCCTGCAGTGAAAAAAAATCCAGGTAACTTAATGCAGAGTACTCACAGAGATATTTATATCACCCGAGGGACATGCTTGCACTTCAAGCTATCAAATAAATAAATAATAATGAAGAAACCAACAACTACATTCCTTTGGAGACATCCATATGTCTTGGGGGTATTCCTTTTGTATATAAGCAAGGAAAATTTGTGGTGCAACATCATGTGATTTATTTATTTGATATCCTGAAATGAAGGGTCTTTATTTTGTTGAAGGTGCATTAACTCCCCTAATGTACTTCAGTAAAACACAACATTTTTATTACACAACTAATGTAATTCTCTTTTTTGCTAGGTATGCACCATTTGCCACACTGCACACAAGGTGTGGAGCTCCATCCAGCAAAACCTAAGACAAGCCAGGTCAAGCACAGCTAAATTCAGCCCTTACGTTAGCCAGAAGTTGTATGCTCCAAGCTTGCTCTAAGACACTGCCTGATATATCAACTACCCACATCCAAACCATCATCCCTATGATAAACCTTCAGCTTCAGAGCCTCAAACAGAAGTATCTGTGTTCTCTTACCTGCTCTCCATTGTCTGATGCTCTTTTCTTTAGAAAGTTATCCCCACTTTCACACTACTCGCCTGTAATTCTATGAGCAAGAATAACAGTAATAACTAGTAAATCTCTTGTTCATTCATCCTGAATTACATGGAGTGGATACCATAAGTAAAGGAAGCCAGGAATAATTTAGCACCTATTTATCATGGAAATAAGAGTCCTTTATAATCAGACTTTCAAAGATCAGAAGGATAATGATCTCAAAATAGGGCTTCAAAACATATCATTACTATGCATCTGGCTTCAGACATATCCATCATTGAAATATGTATTACAATATCTGTGCTAAAAATCTCATACCATTGATCCAAGAGAATTATCAATCATCTTGATCACAAAGGGCTACTCAAGGATAGCTGGGGAAGAACAAGTATTGCCACTAAGGTGATGAATTCATCAGTGAATGAGAATTTGAAGTAAGACAGATGAAATTTTAGGTGTATCTGATAGAAGGAGGAGCCAAGACTGAGAATAGAGTTGCTTTTTCTGAGACTGAACTAGAAAAATAGTACAGATGGGCTTTCCTGTTCTTGAAGACTTAATTGATATAGACAGAGAATGTGGAAGCAGCGATGTCTTGCATAAGTTCAGACTTGGAATACAATTCACAATATCTGCTCTTCAAATAAGGACTCGTAAGTGCGCAGAGGGGTTGGGATAGGGTTTTTTTGACCAAAAGAGTTGTAAATAGCAAAATATCTGGGGTGTATAATGCAATTCATTAAATAGAAAACTTTCCTTTCACTGATTTCAAGACAGGCCAATGAAATTTAAATGAGTGAAAATCTGTAGAAAGGTAAAAGCAAACTGCAAGGTTGCATTGAGATATGTATTTTTGTATTTAGTGGTCTGCAGAATAACAAAGCATCAATTAGATTAGGCTCATGGCAAAATTAAACTTCAGAAGTAACTACAATCAGGAAGATGCTGATGTCTTGTTAATTTGGTGCACATGCATTCAGCTTTTGCTATTTCTTTGGAGAGAAACTAATTTGATTTCTCAACGCAATGACAGTTGGAGGCTTTGCTTCCCATAGTCTCTGCAGTTATGCCTCTCTGATGTTTTTTTCTGCTGCATCATGCCATAGAGGGTTTGGTTGTACAATTTGATAGCATAAAATCATAGAATCATAGGAAATATAAAACTGAAAAATATCTCAGAAGTTCATCCAATTGTGTTCATGCACAAAAGATCTTGTGATAAGAGTGATGGAGACTCCTCAGGCCTTTCAGACAGCCAATATCAGCATTCAGTTTCACTGACAAACTGCTAGAAACTTCTGCCAAATGTTTTCCTTGCTACAGTTTGAGCTCATTATTTCTAGTCCTGGGCATAGTGAATAGATTATTACCTTTCTATTTGAACAAGCCCTCTATGACTTTGAAAACTATCATTTCTTGTCTTAATCTTCTCTCCTCTAGCTTTAGATAAATCAAATGTCATCAGTCTTTCCCCGTGCTCTATAAACTTCTAACCATGTAACTAGTTTAAAAAAAAACAATGCTAGAACTGCAGTAGAAATATACTAAACAGAAAGGCTGTTCACTCAGCCTAAATAATGAAAGACAAACCATGAGCTATCACTGGTCCTAATAAGACTGTGTGTGTTCTCTAGAAATAGTTTTAACTAGATTGACCAAAAGTACAACATCATCTTCTTCCAACATACTGGGACGAGCTACCTAACTTTTTGCTATTATGTGCTGTAGTCCTTTTCGGATTGTCTATGTTTCTTTCTCACCCTTACCTCTACTTCACTGAAATGAGAGATGAGGGCTGGGCAGAATTCACAAACCTGACTTCACCTTTAGGTGTTATGGATCTGAGGGAATTTGGCCTGGTCTTTAAATTCTTTTCACACCTCAAAATCTTGGAGTTGCCAACTGTTTGTCTTATGATAGCTTACTGAGAAAGCTATCAAGTCTTTTCCACTTTTGAAGATGCCTCTGTCATCCCTTGTGTTATTCCAACAGAGAAGGACTGCCAGCTAGCAAGTTATCCAGATCACCCTGAGTCTTGGAAAGGGGTGTCCTCAACTGCCAGCAGCTACGCTGGTTAGAAATGCAATTCCTAGTTGGTTAGAAACCTAGCTGGTTAGAAATTAATTCCCCAAAGCTGCATTTAGTTGGCAGAAATGGACCAAATTAAAAGTCAACAAACCACCTGAAAAGCTGCAATGACATTCGGTAACCTAAAAATCACAGTGACTTTAGAAACCTTAGGATTAAGAGATTACTTCTTTCAACTGTTGCTGAAGTTTCTCACAGGTACACTTGAAGTAGTGAAGTCTTCAATTTCTTCCAGGACATTGGAAACAGGTTATTATGAATCAATTTCCAGTTCCTCTAGGCTGACTCTCCTGCTTCTAGATTGCAATTGGTTAGGTCTCTAAAAATGAGTCACCAGGACTTTTGCAGCTTTGCTATTGATTCTGTTCTGGCTTGTTAAGCAGTGGCCTATAGGATCTATTTACTGTGCTTGACTCAAACCCTTGTTCATTTATATTTAATTCACACCTACATTAAAATACATTTGTATAATAAATAAGGTGTCAGAGGTAGGTTATTTTAAATGGGAGTTTATCTTTCTAGTCTCTTCTGCTACATTGGTGTTTCTGACATTTATGAGAAGCCTCAGGTTGTGCCAGACCAGGTTTAGATTGGACATTAGGAAAAATTTTTTCACCAAAAGGGTTGTTAAGCATTGGAACGGGCTGCCCAGGGAAGTGGTTGAGTCCCCATCCCTGGAAGTACTTAAAAGATGGGTAGACAAGGTGCTTAGGGACATGGTTTAATGGTGGACTTGGCAGGGTTAGGTTAATGGTTGGACTTGATGATCTTAAAGGTCTTTTCCAACATAAACAATTCTATGATTCTAAGAAAAGGAGTTGTTTGTACTTTCTTCCATGATGTGCATTTTAATATACTGGTGCAAATTTACCTCAGTTGGCCATTATGATCATCAGCTTCTTGCCAGTATCAATCACCTACACTCCTGCATTACATGGCATTATTACAGTCTATAAACTGCACAGTCATGCTATTATTTAGAAATTCTGTGTTCCTTCTTGGTACTCTTACCTTATAAATGGGGGTGGGGGTGTGGGGGGGTGAGTGATGTATTATCATGGTAGGGTTTTATTGGGATGAGTTGTCCACATTTTTAAAGGAAGTCTGTAGCAAATGTTTCTAAGAACAGTTGCTAGTATGGAAAGAGTTAAGCAACAGCATCAACTCTGAGCCAAGGAAACACCACTGTGGAAACCAGGCTAAAGTCTTGTTTGGAGGCTAAAGATATGACCACTGAACAGAAACAGGAATGACAATTCAACAAAGAAAAAGAGGTAGACAATTGTTGAGAAAGACAGAGGGCCCTGAAGAGCATTCAGGGGACTGGGAGGAAGTGGGGAAAGCCATAGGCTGAATCAAGAGTCTACACCAGAGTAACACATAAACAGGGTTGCTGATTGCATGACAAAAAAAAAAAAAGATTTATCTGCAAGGGGGGAACCTATCCTCTTCTCATCCCATTACCAGTATCTAGTAATGTATCACAAAATCCATGTCCTACAGTCCCCCTGAGGCTCTTCTTTTTTTCTTCCTGCATCAATATCATTGTGGTATTCAACTCTCATATATGTAAACATCTGCATGCAGATGTTTACAGACTGGCAATGAATTCATCACCTTTCTCTAAATTCTTTGCACTCCTTGGAAATAAAGCAACTACAAACCTGAAACTGACTGAAACATTGGACTTGTGTTCCCCTTCTCTGTCACTAGAGAGGTATAATGCAGCTAAGATAGCCCAGTGAATTTGTTCCTTTGATTTTCAGCTGCTTTAACATCTAGCACACTTCAGGCTTACTTTTTTTCTTTCTTCAGCTCATGTAAACTGGGAGTAGCACTTAAAATCAAAGGAGCTTGGTCAATGTGAAAATATGCAACTAAGTCTTATGGCATTGAAAGTCACCGTTGTCCCTTCATTCTCTTGTCTATTAGATATTAAGTAACAGGCAATGAGTTAATTAATCAAGGTTATAATTTACAAAGTTGGTAAAACATTTATTCTTTTATTCAGTAAGGTTTTTTTAAACCAAGAAACTCCCTCTTACCCATTGCTATATGTCTACATTCACAACTTTGGTAAGAAAGGAATTGACTCTCTGATCTCTTAAAGTAGCTGAACAGTTACTCTGAACACTTTAATAAACAGCAGGACATAGCCATCCTGTGGGTGTACTCATGCTGTGTACATGCATGGGGCATATAAACCACATCCACTTTCCTTGGCAGTAAGTAGAGCAAAAGTGTGTTCTGACCAACTGAGAGGACAGGCTTCTGCTTTTCATCAAGCAGATTTCACAGAATCACAATGTGGCAAGGGCTGGAAGGGACCTCGGGAGATCATCTAATCCAACCCTCCTGCTAAAGCAGGTTCACCCAGAGCATGTTGCACAGGACATCATCCAGGTGGGCTTTGAATATCTCCAGAGAAGGACACTCCATAACAGTTCCACTGCTGAGTCACCCTCAAAGTAAAGAAGTTCTTCCTCATATTCAATTTAGTACACACATGCTCACTGTAGGGATCTAGTATGTGGCACCACAAATTATATGGGTAGCTAACATTGGATTGTGGGGAACTGAGTCATTTACCTGATTTTTGTGAGATACTCCAAAAACAGTAGTTCATTATACACTCCGTTTGCAAAACATTTGTCTGAAATATATATATTTCTCATGAAGAGTGAAATGGTTCAGCCTAAAAAACAATATCAGAGACAGAAGAAACAAGTTAGGTTAAGTGAAACATCAGTGATATCTTTGCAACCTGAAGTAATTTCCATGCTGAGAGAAAAGCCTAGAGGACTTTAGCTAGAAAAAATACAAGTAACTAGTGAAAGACACTTGAAGAAGTGAGTGTTTTAGTACATAAGTAAGTATGCCCCATCCTTATTTTATCTTAGTCTTTCTTCACCTTTGTTAATTACCATTTCTGAGATTGCTAAGCCTTTCTGCATTTAAAAAGTTAAACCACTTCATATTCACCATTACTCTTACTAGGGCCAAATTTTCTTATGCTGTACTTTGGTGCAGAGGCTAAATAATTTCACTAAACATAGCAAAAATACTGATTGCTATTAAAGCTATAAGAATAGACTATAACATTTTATATTGTTGCGTTTCATTAACCATCTGACCTTTTGCTTCTCTACAGGAACCAGAATATTCACAATATTTACATGTGATCTAAAGCAGAAATAACAACGATGTCATCATACTTTTGATGGAATGGGCAATATGAGGAAAGATGTGTAGGTAAATGTAGTATCTTCTATTAGTCTGTTGCTTATCCTTCTAACATTAAGAAGTACTTAGAGGAATAAATATTACAACCTATCATTTGATCTAATACCTGTAAAAAAAAATAAATTAAAAAATATATGAAATTCTAAAGTAATTGTCCATAGATGTAGTAGTGGACCTCAGTGCACTCATCTTTTGATTACCCAGACTGAAGACTAAGAACTTAATGTGACATGAATTCTCCCTAAAAAAATGTGTGTGGCTTTTATAGAAACAGCAATCAAGTTCAAATTAAACATTCCTGAGAATGTCTTGTCTATAATCTCACTGTTTAAATCCCTCAATTATTGTGCCTCAGATTACCTTGACCATCAGGATTATACTTGTGAATTGGCAGAAGTTTGCAATAAGTTCATATTACTTTCATAAGAACAGAATAAGATGCTAATTTAGTTCAGAAGTACATAGAGTGAGGGTTCCTACAGGATGGTATTTCACAGAAGAGTTGCAAATATGAATGAGAGAAGTGTCACTAAATGGAAAGTGGTATATCCACTAGCTGAAGTTTCTGGACGGTTGTAAATGAGAGACCCACATACTACATCTGCAGTATCTGTGTAAACAGCTATCAGAACAACTGAAAAATTTTAAAAGCTTGTGACAGGGGAAGGCAGCAGCACAGCGAGTGGAGCAGGTGTGGGGTAAGAACACAGTCATCTTAAATTCCATAAAATAAAACCAACTTTCTTCTAAAAGCAGAAAGAGTGAGAACTCCTGTCTATCCCTCTGTAGAGACAGGACTTTTCTAGGAATCACCACTTGGTGAAGAAGATGTCATCTCACATGACTGATGAGCAGGCTAAACAGCCATGCACATATGCAGCAGCCCTGGTCCTCAAACTGAGAAAACATCTGACAATAGTTTAACAGTTACTGGAAGAATTCAGCAACAGAAGTTTAATACAAACGTGCTGGTGACATAGAATTGCCAAGTCACAGCACAGCACTGAGTTCTGAGCATCCAGTGTATGTGCCTAAATTAGGGCACTCGATTTGGCTTTGGTTCACTGTCTAGGCAGTAGGGATTCCTCCCAGCCTACCATCAGGTTCTGCCTCTTGGCTATTAAAGGGAACATGTTGAAGAAGTTGGTTAATATGGTAAATACCATCTTTAGGCCAGTACCTTAAATAAGTCTATAAAAACACTGGAACTATTCAAAAGCCACTTTAAGATGCAGGCAGTATGAGTTATTCAATCCAGTACAGAAAATAAAAGTCTTTAAGCAGATACTTTTATATATCAGGAACTCATAGAAGGCTTGTAAGGTTTGGACTGTTTGCTTCTCCGAGATCTGACCACTAGAAATTTTTTTTAGATCATGCTTGCTTTATGTTATATGAGAACATACTACCAGCTATGACATTAATTTGTCTTTGAATGAAACAAATGCTCTAAAATGCTCATTATTATATCCAGAAAAAAGTTGTTGAAGATTTTCACTTTCTATATATTTTTATCATGTCAAAAGCTCACTTGACTGAAATTAGACTTGTTTCTTACATTTACTGTGCTTCACTGACTATTTGTAGTTTTAGAAAAGAATCTATTTTACAGTATAGTGTTATTATGCTACAAAGAAAAAAAATTAATCTGACTAAACTGATAATTTTTTTTGAAATTTTATATAGCACAGAATAATTATGATTATTTTTCTTCATAATTACAAATTATAATTATATTTGAAGTTACCGTAAAAATCTATGACTTATAAATCAACAACAAATAATTCTGCAGTCATCCAGCTAGCACATATATAAACTAGTTTCATTGTAGCACCACCAACTGCAAAACCCTTAATACGTTCAATACAGACAATACAATACATTTGCCAATGGCATAAATGAGATTATATAGCAGTCTCTTTTTAATGCACAGGGCATTTTTTTTCTAGTTTGATGTATTAGTCAATTTTATTTTACAGTTTCCAAGTTTTCTCTGTGCAAAAAGTGCAAGAGAACTAACTGTTATTCAATTAACTCTAACATTGTTAATGCAAGCAGGATGCAGGAAAAGGCTATTACCTATTTATTAATATTGAGTTACATAGTCACAAGATAATTGTGGTGGTGCACCCCCAAACACCTCTTTCTCTCTTCAACTGCTTTTTGACCTCATGAATTCCTGCCAGACCACGGCCTTTGTGTAGTGAGTTGGTCAGTTAATTGTGCCAGAAACACCTACACGGCTGAGGCAGAGAGCGGCACTGTCCATATCAGAAACCCCACATGGCTGAGGAGGGGAGCAAGAGCAATCATTTATCCCCTGACAGCCCTGGAACATACCTTACTTGGGTCATAACCTGAGTGGAGCGGTACTATCATTACTGGAATTCCAGTAATTACTGACCCGGATTGTGGCTCAGATGGAAATTTACTGATGACTAAAGCTAATCCTCTCATGATTCTATAAAACAGCAGTCCTAAGTGAGACCCTTTGAGCTCTCCTGGACTGCAGTGGGCTGTGATCAGCATCTCCCTCTGTGTGGGATGCTTCTCAGAGCTAGCAAACTCTTAAAGTTTGCGAAAATTGGAGGTCCATTGCCAAACACCAACAGTGAAGCCTGGGCTGAAACCTTTCACTCCTTGAGGCTCAACCCTCACCCGCTGAGAAATGCCAACACATTCAACATGAATATTTCACTGAACTTGAGGGAAATTTTTAAGCAGTATACCTTTATATATATGTATATATATATGCATTTATATAAAATCATGTCTGTGTGTATGCATGTGTGAATCTATTTAAGTAGTCTGTAGATATATGATTCAATTACAAAGTGAGTCTTATACTGCTGCTATATATATATATATACACACATACATATATATTACCCTTAGACATAAACCATTGACCAACTCTGATGCTAAGATTGGACCTAGCCTCACCTAGATTCCTCTCTCAGATGGAGTTTAGAAAGCAAGAGGGTCTATTCTGAACCTCGTGACTCAATGAGAGGATTTCCCTTATTCACATAAACCGTTGGCCAAGTCTGAGACTAAGATTGGACCTAGCCACACTTAGGCTCCTCACTGAAAATGAGTTTGGAAAGCAAGGCGGTCTACTCTGAACCTTGTGACTCAACGGGAGGGTCCTCCTTATCCTCTGCATCCACGGTCTCTCTGTGAATCATTCTAACTTGAGTGTAACTTCATGTCCTTTGTGTACTTCTTCCGTGTAGCCACAGAGTGAACCGTGCCATCTTCTAATCTTTAACTAAGTTGCTGTTTTGATTAATTTTGTCTGATCACTTTGTTAATCAACTGATGATTGGGTGCTATTAAAGTACCACAATCAAATCCTGAGATTTGCCACAAGTAAATTCTAAACTGCTACTAAATCAAACTGTGTAAAGTCACTCATTCATGACAAATTAACATAGTCGGCAGGATTCACAAATTCGTTCACAACAATAGTAGAGTTTATGTCTTGAATTAGATAATGGATAAAGCACTAATATTCTGATGGGACATTTGCCTATGAATGGTGGCTAATGTATTAAAAGTTACCCATCTGCAGTATGCATACTGCAAGAGTTTTCATGGTAAGAATAATGCACTTATTCATATTTGTTGGTACAATACCAGCCAAAACAGAAAACTTAAATATTCTTGAAAAAAAATGTACACAAGCACATCACTAGAGAAGATTTATTACTTAACAGATGGCTAGTTCTGCAGAGATGCTTTAACAGATGGTTGGCATGAAGGTCTGGGAAAAAATGTTTACTAGAGTTTGGAAGTTACAGTCTTACTGAACAAGACTTCTCCCCTATTCTCATGAAGGTAATGTATGGCATCACATATGAGGTTTTATTTATTACTGGCAACCAACTTCACCACTTTCTAAAACCCAGCGCAAGAGATATAAAAAAACTCCATAATCATAGTTTCCTTACCACCTATTGTTGCTTGGTATGTTCTTTCACTCAGTGAAAGCAAGCGTGTCTATGCATAAGCTTGATAACAACCTTTTTCTCTGAACATCTGGGAATCCTCATGGCTATGAAATGCGCATGGTACTCAGACTATAGGTATCAACTCATAAGAAATGTCACACCCTTCTGGGGTGCTTTCTTGGGTAACTCCATTGCCAAAGTTGTTCCAAAATAGGGAAGCACAGGATAATCCTTGAGATCCCTGAAGATTTCATGGCTTGAGAGAATTAGATTTTTTGTCAATTCTACCACCCTCATGCGAACAAAAATAATTTCAAAAAGAGGAGTAAACCACAAAATTTAAGCACAAAAGCATAAAATTTGAACATTTTTTTATATATATTTTATGGACTTAAAGAATTTTCCATTAATCCAAAAGAAGGAAAGAAAGAAAGAAGAAAGAAGAAAAAGAAACAGAAAAGACTCACCCAGCAATATTTAATGGGGCAAAATTCCTGTTGAAGCGTGCTATATACTTGCAAAAAATCACCAGGTTACTAACAGAGAGATGAGCTGGCTTCAGGATAGCTAAATGGGATACTTCTTGCCAGGGAGACAAATCTGTAAAGCAAATGGCAGATTCTTTATCAGAAATAAAAAGTGCCTGTCAGGAAGAATAGGCTCTGGTCTATTAATGCCAAAGGTGGAATGATTAAACCTTAGCTATATCTTCATTTGCAATGCCCTGTTTTTAAACATTAACTCAAACACAGTTATTTGCTGGTTTTGTTTCCCAGTTGTGTCCATGAATAAAGAAATATTACCATTCACTACAAGAATAACATATGCATTATTTTTATTCCTAAACATCAGGCATTGCATGTTCTCTTCTTCCTGCCTCATTTGTATATGTTGTAAAATTTAAGTACTTTTTGGACACTTTCCTACATTCTTTAGGGAAATGGAAGTATTATCAGTGCAAGAGGTTTGAGTAATTTTGACTGACAACTTACCAAAGGAAGCTAAACAGAAACTATGTGACAGGTGGAGGACTCATGAAAATGATTAAGTGAAACTCTTCTAGATTAAATATAATGGGCAAGATAACAAGGGCCAAATTCATTATAAGACTTAAGTACAAAGATCTAGGTGAACTCCCATGGTCAATAAAATTTGAGATTAAATTCTTCATGAATTTTAATATGTACTCTCCCATGATTCATTATAAAGAAAGATACAGGCTGTAATGGTGACAAACATAATGATGTTATTGATTATTTTAATTTACAGGTTATCACTGATAAAGAAGACTTTTAACAATTATCTACATTTACTTGATAAAAGTTAATTATAATTAATAATAATTACAGTAAAGCCTGTATTAGATACTTGATACAGTTATATTTTCACATGTTGCATTGTGAAATGAGTCGTTCTGCACAGTAACTAACATTTTAGTCTTTTCAGAAAACAATTGAAAAATTGTATGTTGGTATTAAATGGGATATTTAACCCTTCTTTGTGAAAATGAAAGATCTGTCTATTTTATTTGTAAAATCATGCAGTAGCTGTTCTCAATATTGTACAGTAATAAATAGCATTTAATTGTGAAAATATTTCACAAAGGGCTGGGATAAATATTCCCTGTATTGTGTGTCCAAACTAGTCATCCATACAGTCCCATTTTAAACCAAATATTTTAGGCAGATGGGATGAATTGAGCTCTGAGGGTACTCATAATTTTCATTTATTTACAGAGAAATCCTAGATCCTCGCTTAGATCAGATACGAGGGGAGTCTTAGCAAGAGCTAAGAACATTGCATCTCTGCATATATGGACCTCTGCACTCTGGAAACAGAAAACCAAATTCACAGAAGCACTTACAACAAAAATTCTAATTTCCAGTGATGGCTGTTGTATTCCACCATTAATTCCAAAGAAATTTGCACATAATCATGCTTACATTTCTGAATATCAGTACTTCTGTTAACTTAACAATTAAGCTCTATGCTAGAGTGTTTTAGAGTAGATCAGTTTAAAAGTATTTCAATCAGAGTAGATACTTTTTAATACTTTAACTTCCTGAGTTGTAAAGTCAGAGAACGTTTTATGACTTGATATGTAAACACGCTTGAGACAATAAATCAACAGTTTTCCCTCTGTGCTGGTCATTCTTGCATATTGAATGATAAGTGTTTCACTCAACTTTTAGCACATATTCTCCTTCAGCATATGACTCCTATACTGGTGGTTTATAATCTGTGACAATAACAATGCTAATTAATTATAAAGCAACTCTGTGCTGAGGTAGTGAACATCACATATCATTATAAAAAATAATTACAATAAAACAGAAACATAATAAAAAGCAAATTTACTATTACTTTATTTCACTGAAAAAGATTATGTAGTAGTAGACTATAATGTATTTTTTATGAGCAAAACCAAGCACCAATACTTCTCAAACTTTTTTCATATAATGATGTCAAAGAAGTGTTTCATGAGCAATGAATTAAGTTTTACAGCAAGTCTCAGAGGTACATTAAGCACAGTAAAAGAATCCTTCTGTTCTTTCTTGTCAGGTCCATTGGGACTTGATTGTGGGTTTATCAGTTCTTGATATTGTTTACCATTGCAAACAAAAGCATAGCTCTTTAGCTTTCCACCTGCCAGATCTGAGGAAGAGATTTTCCCTAATAAGCCTTTACATGTATTATATGTCACTAGGTGTTCTCTAAAGAGGTACTTACAAAGTAGAATTTGGTCTTCCACTTCATAGTTTATTTATTTTTTTGTTATTTATTTGTATGACAGACTGCAATATATTGATGAAGTTGCAAAACACATGCATAACAGCATTGATCAACTATGTAGATCCTTAGCAAAATTTCATTTTTTTTTCTGCCAGAATTGAAATCAGAACAGAAATATTTCAGTTTAGAAATATTGCTCCAGAATTTCGGCAGTCCTCAGCTTATTCTCCTTTCATCACCCCAACTTTGAACAATTTATCTTGTTACTCATTAACATATCTTCCACTAAGAGAGGAAGTGTATTACAGGAGTCTAGGGCTGTGTGCATCCCAGAAAATACAGTTCAGCTGCAACACACAAACCATTTGTCCTAAGACCCAGTTATTGCACTTCCTTATAAAAAAATGCTCACTTTCTAAAGTTTGTTCCAAGACAGAGAGACACATTTCTTAAGAACTTCTACAGAATTAACAAGCTTCATAGAAATTCCTAATCTTTGTATTTTTGTCAAAAATAATTTTCACTTGAATAATATGTTTGACACAAATGTTTCTGCCCAGAAGTGTATCTGATGTTTGACATGCAGAACTACATGCAGATAATTGACTAGGCATCAAGAGAATAAGCTAAATATGGTGTAGCATGGATCTTGATTTTCATAGAACCAGCTACACTTCTGGTTGGGTTTTGGAAATAGCTCTTTACAGTTCTATAGCTCACATTTCAGTGTTGCTGGAAACTCACAATTTGTAAATGGATGGGAAAAGAGAGGTTGCTCTTGAAACACTCCATTTTATCTATTCTCTTCTGAGGATAAAGGGGAATTAAGAAAACTAATGCATCTGTTCGATAAGAACTTTGCTTTGGCTTCATTCTGCTGAGGTTAAAATGTTGTGTAACATCCCATAGTAAACAGCTTTAATATTTTGAAGCACCACTCATCTACACAATTTCAATTGCTCTACAAATGTTTATTACAAGGAGGATGCCAATGTAACAATCCCATAAATGTTATCTTTGAGATGACTGTCATAGATCATAAGTGAAGCACAAAAAAACCATCAGTATCCTGCAAGCTAAATTCTGCATTTGAAAGGTAAATAGTGAATTACTAAAACAGTATTTGACAACAGATTTTCTTCAAGCCTTCTCCGACTAACTTTGACTGTTATGCTTCTGAAGGGGAAAAAAGTCAAGCAAAGTAAAATAATTAAAATATATGTTTTTCAAACACAAATGACAAATGTTTTGTTAAAAGGTGAAAATGGAAGCATGGTATTCATGATGCTCAGAGAAGTCACAAACAGTCAGTGACAGAACACATATTCTCCCTTTAGTGAAAACAAGTAGCTGTGACCATTGGTAATATCTCAACAGCTTGCAGCTTGGTCTCATGTCAGACTCAAGCATCAGGCTTGCCATCCTTTCATTGACTCCTGCTTGCTGAAGTAACACCCCTGTTTTACACCTTCACCTTTCTGTCACCAAACTCCCAGAGTAAAACACCAGTCCCCATCCTTTGCAACCTCAGCTAGTACCCTCCCTCTTGCCAGCCCCAGTAGTTACCAACAGATCAGCTGCAACTGCCTGTACAAAGGAGCCCACCCGAGCTGCACTCAGTTACTTGGACTGGTAATCGACCATGTGAAGAACCTCATCCCACATTTCAGAAAAGTTCATGTACTATCACAAGTAGTAGTTCTTGTAGTACTAGTTCACACAGTTGATATTATTTATGCCACAGTCTGGAAACCTATTTCCTAAAAAAGTAAAAGTATAAAATATTTTCCATTGTTCTTAAGCCATCTTAATTTAGTCATAGCATAGACATAATACTAATGGCTTCAAATATTTTATAGCTTGACAGTCAAACTAGATGGAGCAATGGATAACGTGGTCATTGGTGCTGTGTTATATGCAGAGTCTTCCACTCCCTTATCCCCCAACTTCATTTTGCTCAGCTTTAAGTATCTAACTGAACAATGTATATTATGAGCCTTTTTCAGGAGGTGTCTCTTTTACCCCACAAAAATAGACATCGATGGATGTTGCAAATGAATTTGTGAATCCTGCCAACTATGCCCATTTGTCTGAATGAGTGTCTTTACACAATTCGATTTAGTAACAGTTTGGAATTTATTTATGCTTTTATGTCATATCACAGGATTTGTTTGTGATATTTTAATAGCACTCAATCATCAGTTGGTTAACAAGGTGATCAGACAAAATTAATCAAAACAGCAACTTAGTTAAAGATTAGAAGATGGCACGGTTCACTCTGTGGCTACACGGAAGAAGTACACAAAGGACATGAAGTTACACTCAAGTTAGAATGATTCACAGAGAGACCATGGATGCAGAGGATAAGGAGGACCCTCCCGTTGAGTCACAAGGTTCAGAGTAGACCCCCTTGCTTTCTAAACTCATTTTCAGTGAGGAGCCTAAGTGTGGCTAGGTCCAATCTTAGTCTCAGACTTGGCCAACGGTTTATGTGAATAAGGGGAATCCTCTCACTGAGTCACGAGGTTCAGAATAGACCCTCTTGCTTTCTAAACTCCATCTGAGAGAGGAATCTAGGTGAGGCTAGGTCCAATCTTAGCATCAGAGTTGGTCAATGGTTTATGTCTAAGGATAATATGTGTCTAGCAGCAGTTTAAGGTTTGTTCACAGTTTTAAAGTGGACCACAAGATTTTTAGCAGATTAGAATTATTTTTTTTTACTAAATTAACATTAACAGAGTTAGTAATTAAATCACTCATGTACAGATTATTTAAATTGATTCATGCATGCGTGCACACACAAACATGGCTATATCCATATTTTTATATTTATATATAAATTTTATATTTTTATATTTATATATATAAAAATAAGGGTATACCTGCTAAAAATTCCCCTCAAGTTCAGTGAAATACTCATGTCAAATGTCTTGGCATTTCTCAATGGGTGAGGGCTAAGCCTCAAGGAATGAAGGGTTTCAGCCCAGGCTCCACTGTCGGTCTTCAGCAATGGACCTCCGATTTTAGCAAACTTTTTTTTTTTCTCAGAGCTAGAGTTTGCTAGGTCTGAGAGGCATCCCACTCAGATAGAGGTTCTGGTCACAGCCCGCTGTGGTCCTGGAGAGCTCAAAGGGACTCATTTGAACAGCTGTTTTATAGGGTCATGAAATGATTGTCTTTAGTCATTTGTAAACTGTCATCCTGACCACATCCAGCTGGAGCTACTGACACTCCAGTGACAGTGGTACCGCTTTGCTTGGGTTGTAACAATGGTACCGCTCTGCTTGGTTGCCACCCAGGTGAGGCATGCTTCAAGGCCATCAGGGAATAACCAATTGTTCCTTGTTCTGTCCCCTGCTTCAACCAGTCGACTGGTGTTTCTAGTACATGCAGTGCCTCTCCCGCCTCAGCCACATAGGACTTTCTGGTACAATTAAGGGGCACTTAACTGACCAACTCGCTATACAAAAGCCACGGTCTGGCAAGAATTCCCAAGACCACAAAGTGGTTGAAGAGAGAAAGAGCTTGGGGGGAACACACATGCACAACCACAATCTGAGATAGTTAGATGCAGTAGTAAGACAGGCAAAAGACTTCTCCATTCATTAATTAATTTTCTTAACTAATCCTAAATTTAAAAACATACTGGTTTTCAGTGGAAAGGCACCACTCCCCTTCCAGTCTCTGTTTGGTCAGAAAACATTTCGGGATATGCTTAAAGAAAATGAGAGGAAGACATATCTATAGTGTATGTCTATTCATTTGTCCTCATAGCCTCACATTTAAATATTAATTTTATGTCCTTAAATCCATTTGCTCCAAAGTTTCCTTTGTTGAATCCTTTATTCACCATTGAAGTGAAGTGGGTAAACTAAATATTTCCCAAATTAAAAATGAATAATTGAATTCACCTTCTGCTTCAGTTCTGCCATCCATGTACTTTCTGGCTATACTACGCTTCTAGTTATCTTTCACATGCATACTTAATTTCATTAACAAGGTCTGGCAAAGTATGACCAACTCCCAGTGAAGGCAGTTGTGCAGAGCCATTGTTGTTCAGTCAACAAGGAGGAGGCCAGGGAGGTAATTTGAGATAGCCAGCATGGCTTCACCAAGGGCAAGTCCTGCCTGATGAACCTAGTGACTTTCTATGATGGAGTGACAGCATCAGTGGACAAGGGAAAACCAACAGATGTCATCTATCTGGACTTCTGCAAAGCCTTTGACATGGTCCCCCACAACATCCTTCTCTCTAAATTGGAGAGCTATGGATTTGATGGGTGGACTGTTCGGTGGATAAGGAACTGGCTGGATGGTCGTGTCCAGAGGGTAGTGGTCAATGGCTCGATGTCCGGATGGAGACCGGTGACGAGTGGTGTCCCTCAGGGGTCCGTACTGGGACCGGTGCTGTTTAATGTTTTCATCAATGACTTAGACAGCGAGATCGAGTGCACCCTCAGCAAGTTTGCGGATGACACCAAGCTGAGTGGTGCGGTTGACACACCAGAAGGATGGGTTGTCATCCAGAGAGACCTGGACAGGCTAGAGAGGTGGGCCTGTGTGAACCTCATGAGGTTCAACAAGGCCAAGTGCAAGGTCCTGCACCTGGGTCGGGGTAACCCCCAGTATCAATACAGGCTGGGGGAAGAAAGGATCGAGAGCAGCCCTGCCGAGAGGGACTTGGGGGTGCTGGTG
>NW_009258727.1:5549779-5606983 GCF_000687185.1 Egretta garzetta | reverse complement strand
CTGCGTCCAGCTCTGGAGCCCTCAACACAAGAAGGACATGGAAGTGTTGGAGCGGGTCCAGAGGAGGGCCACAAAAATGATCCGGGGGCTGGAGCACCTCTCCTATGAGGACAGGCTGAGGGAGTTGGGCTTGTTCAGCCTGGAGAAGAGAAGGCTGCGGGGAGACCTGATTGCGGCCTTTCAATACCTAAAGGGGGCCTATAGGAAAGATGGGGAAAATCTTTTTAGTAGGGCCAGCTGTGACAGGACAAGGGGTAATGGTTTTAAACTAAACCAGGGTAGGTTTAGACTAGATATAAGGAAGAAGTTCTTTACAATGAGGGTGGTGAAACACTGGCACAGGTTGCCCAGAGAGGTAGTGGAGGCCCCATCCCTGGAAGCATTCAAGGCCAGGTTGGACGGGGCTCTGAGCAGCCTGATCTAGTTAGTGCTGTCCCTGCTACTGCAGGGGGGTTGGACTAGATGACCTCTAGGGGTCCCTTCCAACTCAAAACATTCTATGATTCTATGATAAGGAGGGGAAGGGAGCACCAAGTAGAAGGAAGAGGTCAGGGCAACGGGAGATGTTTTGTCAGTAACCAAATTTAAAACAAAATTTAGAAAAAAAGCAAAAGATGAAATGGGGAGTAGCAGAGGCCCTCCTTTTCTCCTCAGAAGTCCCCTGACTCTCTCTGCAGGGTCACCTTGAGCATCACTCTCAGCCTTTAACTCCTCACATTGAGCCCTAGGATGACTGAGGTGACTCACTCTCATCACAACTGCTTTACACAACCACCATAGCACAAAATACAGTTCCCCTCCCCACTCAGAGCTTTGACCTTCAAAGTCTGTTCCAGCTATTAGAAAGCATTACCAGGAGGTAGTGCCATCTGACATATAAATGACTGAAGATTTTCCAAGGGAGTTTCATTTTCTGTCCTGTTACACATACCTAATAATCTAATCTGTTTCACAATCTTATCAGTATATGTGAACATCCACCGAATGACCATTCTTACAACTTATAGAGTCAGTGTAATGTTTACCCATAATTCTGCTAGAGCAGGTGCTGAGCATGGTGTGAAATTGAACCTGATTAGCAGAAATTTGATTCTGTCAGTTAAGGACAAATTGTCTAAGGATCGTTCATTAATGACAATGAAGGACAGGTTTCAACTCCAGTAGAAGGATTACTATCATAAAGGTATAAACATCTATTCAAAGCTGTGCATAAAGTAGGATAAAATGAATTATACCAGTATAAGACTAAAAACATGCAAGTGTAATAAGATTTTAATTGCAGTGTTACAATTCTGATAGTGTGACACCTGTACAAAGAAAGAGATTTTCATCCAACACTTCACATAATCTTAATTTTTTGTTTTATTTTGGTTAAGGCAGGCTGTAACATAATAAAATTGAATGTGTGTAGTTTTAAATTTAAACAGTGTTTTCCTACAACAGAGAAAATATTGATCTTAATTTTGACCTATTCTGCTGTCAAAGGATATAAATATTACTAAAATAATCAAAAAATTATTTTGATGAAATGTTCAACTGACTGTGCACATTGCCAGTGATTATCACACTAACACATAGTCCAAACACAACTTATGTTTTAAAAACAAATTTTCATTATAATTTAACTTAAAAAAATTCAATTCCAAAAGATTTAAGATAGTTATATTCAGTGGAATTCGTCCTTAAAAATATTCTTATCACTGAACGATTACTACTAGAGAATGAGTTTCTATGCATAGACATAAGTGCTAAATAGCGTTAATAAAGTAGTTACCAAAAAACTGCCTTGTGTAAATAAAAAAGAAATCCTTTAAACTAATTGTAGCAGACAGAAGAGCTGTTCTGCTTGGTGCTTCAGGACTGAGCTGGCTAGATGGCACTGGCAGAGCTGCTACTCCATGGTTTTGGAGCAAGCAATAACAAGCAACCTAAAACCCTAAGCACTGACTGGAAGGCAAAGCAACCTGTCTAAGCAATGCACTATCTGCAGCGTGTAAGACACTGAGCCGTGTTAAGATCCCAAGCAAACACTGAGACAACCAGCTCCGAAAAAGGTCACTTCAATTAATTTCTTGATTTCACTGTTTTTCCCGTATCTCCCCACTCAAATCCATATTATATGCATGTATTCATGCGGTTTTGCCATATAAAACGCTACAAACATTCAGTCTCATGAGAAAAATCCATCTCAAGAGATTTCAGGGCCAAACTCCTCATCAGACAGGCTGTAATGTTCCACATTCAGATACCACTTCTTCTCTCTCACCAAAATTTCTACAGAAGTGAAAATGCTTACATTTTATATATATGCACATATTGTATTGACATTGTTAGAGAAATCTGTCATAAACATACCAGTGCTGTATAGCAGCACTGCATAGGAGCAACCCGCATAGAAGGTTTACGTAGTGCTGCCACCATTTAGTGATCTCATCCACCCTCATCAGAAAGTATCATGTCAGCAGAACCAGCAGTATCCTCATAAAAGCTGTACAAGACAGGACAACAGTACTTGATGCAGAACATCTACATTTTCCACCTATAATACCAGTCAAATGGCCATGGGTAAAATCATTAGTTTAAAGCTAAAGTGTAAAAAAAAAGTTCGGTGGTTATTCAGTGATTGAATCATTTCTGTATAATCACCCACACCAAGCAATGATGAAAATAAATCAACACAGGAGTAAACACAGTAAAAACTGTATTTTTCACTTCACAGAATAGTTTGCTTGATAGTAACTAATTTTCCAATAAATAAGTCTGTAGCGCATGAATGGAATTGCTGTGCTATGTTAATATTACTAACAGTTTACTGAACTTTTCTACCCATCATCCACATTTGTAATGTACTTGAGGCAGCCAATTCCAAATGGAGATGTACCAGCATGTTCTCTCCTTCTCTTCTGGAGGGTTGTCTGCTTTCACTTAAAACCAGACTCATCCTGAATGACCTGTGTCAAGTGCAGCAGGGGCCGGAGGCTCCCCAGGTCCCTCAGGGCAGGACCTGGCAGGCAGGACTCATCCCACTACCCCAGCCATGAGTGGGGCAGCTGGGGGGCACCATTGGCAGCCCCTGGCCCTGGCATCAGGCACCTCCCTGGGGACAGGCAGGGCAGGGTTGGAGGGAGCTGGAGACTGGTCCAGATGTGGCATCGCTGGGGCAGGACTGATGGCACCAGAGGGCTGAAATGGGGCCCTGGGCATGGTGGGGGGAGCCCTGGGAAGCAGGAACTAACAGAAGTCACAGAGCCCTGACAACCCAAACCTCAATGCTGGACACTTTTCTGCACAAAACCGCAGACAAACTGAAGAATCCAGCCAGTATAATCTGTTATAACAGCTCACTCTTTTGGCTTTGTAGGTACTATAGACAGTACCTACAACAGCTGTACTCACATGTGGTTTAAATAGGGAGGGATTCTCCACAGGAAACAAATGCCTTTGACTATATATTCAGACCTACTATCTATTGCAGTTCCAACATATTCCTACTGATAAGGAATTTTTTAGTTGTAGAGGGATTTTTTTTTTTAAATACTCAAAACGATCTTTTGCAGGAAAATTCCAGATTCAGAGAAAAATTCCTCAGGGCTCACCCATTTTAGTCACTTTTCCAACAGAAGAAACTGGAGAAGCAGGTAGTGCAACCATTTTCCACATAATTCTCCATATCACGAGGAGAAGGAAGAGGTCCTCCTTTTTCAGTTCACACAATAACAATCTCAACTTTTTTCCTACTTAGATGTAGGGGTACATTAGCAAAAGAACAGGATTATACAAATACAATCAGCTTGACTATTCTACTATTTTCTATTTGGGAATACAACTGTAATATTTAATTTATCTTGCTTATAAATTTGGTTCATTTTCAGCTGAAGTTTTCTGCCTCCTCATCCCCCAGTGCTTCCTCACTCCAATTTTCATGCAATTTAAATGAGAGACTCAAGGATTGATTTCTTGATTAGCTTATGCAAAAGTTGTATTCATCCTTCTGCATTGCTTATCACCAGTTTAGGGAGGGAACAAAAACAAATAAATATATACCTCTCACTAAAGCTAAAAATAAATTATGCCTATTTGCAATTGAGTTGGCTATTCTCATTTACAGACCTATAGGGGTTCCCTCCTTCAGCCAATGTTGTTTGGATATTTGTTTACCATGAATTGCCTTGCCTTTCCCATACACTAGAATGATAAATTTCTGTGGGGCAGTTTTATACCACCTAACCAAAGAGCTTATGTTAAAAAGCATTTAGAGAGATTATACTCCTACAATACCTTTGGGCATGGTAATTAGGATCAATCAGGTGATTAAGCTCCTCCATAAAAGGACCATTTTTTTTCCCCAGTGACCTCTCAAAAGTTATGTGTAGTTTCACTCTTAACTTGGGCACCTCTATCAGTCCTTTGAGGAAAGACACACTGTGTCTTCACCACTATACTAAGACATCAAGACCACCACACCACAAATATAAACTACGCCAAATTGCTAAGAGTGATTTTTTTTTTAATATAAATACATTTCCATCTGTTGGTTTATGCTAGCAATTCTGTATCGTTAAGGATTGCATGTTTTCTCATCATCGCCTCACCATAATTAAGATGGTATGTAGTAAGTCTGGACTGACTTGAAGGAAAAAGTGTTTCTCTAGCCAGAAGTACTTCTTTATAATGACAAATGAAATTTTCCATCAGATTTCTAAACTGTCTTTTCCAAAGCTACCTATAATTTTTTCATATGAAGTATTTCCTTGCTATGAAGGAAATGAGATAAAAATTCCTGCCCATCCATGCTGTCTTTTGCATTTCTTATGCAGACTTAAGTGAAAACACGGATCTACTGCCTGAAGTAATCACTTTGAAACACATGTGCTCATAAATCATTCTAAGAATGATTTTTTTCTTTCACTAAGGGATTACACAAATAGCAAACCTGTATTTTTGTGACAGCAGTTCCTGAAAAATACTAATTTACATCAAGCGCGTACAATCTAAATGCACAGCACATGCTATCGTTTTATTTCAGAAGTGTCAATGACTAAAAAAACGCACATTAATTTATGATATTTTAAAATAGAGCCCTTTGGGACTGTGTGGAACAACCACCCTAGAACTACACTCTTTTGACCAAAAGGAGTAAGAAAACACAGCTAGCAACTGAGTGGACTTCCTTTAAAAACATCCCCTGGGAATTTGTATATCTAGCCACCTGAAAAGCCCTGATTTACAGACATCACATGTATCTACTGTTCAACTTACATCTGATAACAAAATGAAAATTATTAGGAGAGACACAGAGCCCAACAACCCTGCATGGTGTCAGTTCTGAAGGAAGTAGCAAGGCACGAATATCACAAAAATGTCTCTGTCAAGTTAGAGTTGCCTGGATTGGTAAGAAAGGATGCTACAAGAGAAGCTCTCCTGTCTTATTCCTCGTCCCTTTCCTTCTCACTAAACCACGCCATCTCCACCACTCTTATCCCCAATTACCTTATGCTTAATGCTACTGACCATCCACTCCAAAATGCCCATCACTGGGCTATAAAATGATTTGGCTACAAGAAGAGCTGTTAAATATAAATAGGCACAGCAAGAATAGAAGAGCAGCTGCAGCCAGTAAGCTTTTGGTGTAGCAAACCCCCTTCAAACATGATCTAATATACTACCCTTCCCCTTCATAATAGGCCAACTCTTGTTTCAAAATGGACCTCAAAAACTTCAGAATCAAGATAGAATTGTCTACAATCCACTTGGGTTTCTGGAGGCAGAAAAATAAGACATGTTAAAGAAAGCAAGGTGGTGAATAGTAGCTCCAAGAGATTTGGATCATCGGAAAAAATGAGTTCGCTTTCTGAGTAAGATGTCCTTAAATCTCATTGGCCAAAATCTCAGTTTCTGAAAACTGTGAATCAAGTAATAAGTTTTGCTTAAAACAACAAAAAACCCCACTACCCCACTAGTTTACATCAGCTAAGGACCTGATCCCACATTCTCTCTGCCACTCTGCTAACCAGAAAATAAAAGTGTATTTCTACAGAAAACCTACAGCTGTTTAAACTTGTAAAAACTTCTTAAGGCTAAATTATTGCAAATAGCAAATTTCAACCGAGAAATGGCTGCATTTAGAATATAACCCAAGTCACATTGAGTGGTGAAATTGCCTTCTTACCCCTCTTTTTTGCTCAGATAAACAAGTGCTGTCAGTTCACACAAGGGGAAAAAAAAAAAAAAAGCAATTAAGTGAGCTAACAAGGTCCTAACAAGCATCCTCTAAGACCAAACCTGAAGTACCCCTCAAAGATCCATACTGAGGTATCACAGAAGATTGTGTTAAATGCTTGTGCAAGAAGAAAGACCTCAAAGAATGTAATAAAGTTTAACAAATCCTGTCAAAGCAAAAGTGAAATAATTTCCTTAAGGGAAGTAAGAGCACTGTGCATTTTGTACTTCTGTACAGAACTGGAATGGTGTTAATTTTGATATGATAGCTGATCCCAAGCAAAGTTTGGCATCAAATGGTGGAGATGCCCATGCTGCTAGATAATTCTCCAGCTCTGTTACAATACTCTTCTAGAAGATCCAGCCTCCACAAAGGTTACTGCAATTGCTCACATATCCTCACTTCCCAGGAAGCAGTAAAGGACTGCCTGCAGTGTCTGCTAACACCTCTCATATCTGTCATACAAGAAAACCCATGGAAATTCTTTATTACTGCCAGAGTTTTAAGCTGCATCAGCAAAAGATTGTGGCACATCAGTGCCATGAGCACTGTGGCAGAACTTCAAAATGGCACTATAGAGACACTAAGGCATCTATCTTCTTTGACAGAATCAGGCTCATCTTTAGAGATGTATCTGTTTCTCCTGTTTCTTAGGAGAAGAAATCAGTTCAGTAAATCCAGTCCTATGTTCCACCTGCATCTCTTGCCATTCAGCCCTAAATTACCATCACTTTTACAGTGCATAGGTCTAAGATCAACTGAATTTGATTGGTTTTTTTACTATCATGGAAACACAGAGATATTATACCTTTGCATTTGAAATCTCTGAGAGAATTCCTACACAAACACTTCACACAGATGACAGAAGATAAATAGCTAAAACGGTGCCTGACATGAACTTTACTCCCAGAATCACAGCAATGCTAATTCCCCCTACCTCCTACTCACCAGGCTCAGATCTAGCGCAAATAAAATTATTACAGTTTCTCCTGAGCTGGCATGTGAGATACCCATGCAAGGGTATCTTGTGCCACTGTGCACCTGACTGGACTGTCTGATTTATAGTTTCATATATAGTTTTTCATGTTGTGGCACCTGACGTGTTACAGCATCCAGATGATTGTCCCAGATTTACAAAACCTGGAGGTAAGAAATTATAACAATGCTCAAATGAATGCAAGAGTGAAGCATCCTAATGTAGCGTTGTATGAAAACCTCTACTGAGCAGGCGGGTACATCATACCTCCAGTACATTTCATTAATTCCCAAATTTGTTAAATATCTCTTTTATCTTCTGGTCCAGCCTTGCTGCCAAATCTCAGCAGCTGAATTCCTACAGTTTCATAGTTGTCTGGGGTGTTTTGACAGTCTTTGTGAGCCTGAGGTCACAAACAAGGATGTTACCAGCCCCCTGTGGGAACTGGCAACTACCTCGGTTGTGGCAGTTAAAAAAAACGTGTATTGTAAGGAGGGTCCTAAACTGCCACCTTTCACAGTCAAGTGCATTAAACTATAAGCAATGACAACTGAACTGCTGTGAACTGCTGTGAACTGCTCCAGCTAAAGGCTTGACACATGATCTTCCACATTTTTCCTGTTACAGGGTTAGCGACCTCAGGTGGATGAGAAGAGATGAAGAGCTATCAGATACAGATATCAGTCTAGTCTGATGCAGGACCAGAGCTCATAAGTCAAAGCCATATTTTCACACCTAAAGAGGGGATGTTCTTGGTTTACAAGGTTACAAGCCATGGTTCTTAATTAAGTACAGCATATGTATCTCAGGTTTCTAAAAGTCATATGTTATATGCTACCTAAATTTGGGAAGTTCCACTCAACAAATGCATAGTTATTTGCTCAAAGATCTCAAAGTAATTTAAAAACTTAACTGCAAGTCTCCAGTTTAGGGTGTGCACTCTTAAACATAAACAATCACATCAAAGTATTTGGCATGGGAAAAACATAGAAATTCAGACTTGGCATTTTTTTCCATTGTTTATTTGGGGAAAAAATGGCAAGGTTTGGGATTCTTTTTGCAGTAAATAAGACAACTTTTGCCTCAAACTACTGAGAAAGGAAGGTGTAGGCTTTCCAGTCTTTTCTCCATGGAACACAACAGTTTTCTCAACCTTTCATTTGGGGAATTGCAAGAAAGAAAACCATGTCTTCCTGTTGTCATTTAACCCTGGCTGGTGACTATGCCCTATGCAGCCGCTTGCTCACTCTGCCCATGGTGGGATGGGGGAGACACTCAGAAGAGTAAAAGTGAGACAGCTCATGGGTTGAGATAAAGACAGGTTAATAGGTAAAGCAAAAGCCGTGCACGAAAGAAAAACAAAGCAAGGAATTCATTCACTGCTTCCCTTCAGCAGGCAGGTGTTCAGCCATCTCCAGGAAAGCAGGGCTCCATCACACACAACAGTGACTTGGGAAGACAGACAACATCACTCTGAACGTCCCCCCCACTTCCTTCTTCTTCCCCCAGTTTATACTCTGAGCATGATGTCATATGGTCTGGAATATTCCTTCGGCCAGTTTGGGTCAGCTGTCCTGGCTGTGCTCCCTCCCAGCTTCTTAAGCACCTGGCAGAGCATGGGAAGCTGAGAAGTCCTTGGCTAATTTAAGCACTACTTAGCAACAGCTAAACCATCAGTATGTTATCAACATTCCTCTAGTACTAAATTCAAACCACAGCACTATGCCAGCTACTAGGAAGAAAATTAACTCTATCCCAGCCAAAACCAGGACACTTGTGTCTTTTTATCATTTTGTTTTAATCCAAACCCACAGCACTTTGGTAAAGTCCTGTGTGTATCACATTGGCGTGTTTACTCTATGTACATACTGGTCTCTTAATGAGAGGTTTTCATTTGATCAGTTGTCATGGAAGAATTGTGGCTATTGCTGAAATAGCATGATTAAATGAATGCAGCTATAACAGTGGCTAAAGCCCTGAATTAACCCTAGTTTCACTCACTGATGTAAAAAAAAGAATAATATACACATGTTAACAAGAAAGACTAACAGAAACACTAAGTGTTAATCAATCTGTATTTTTGTCTAAGCACAGCAGGCTTAAGATCTTAATGCAAATTAACTGTTAACAAGACTTTAATAACACAATTGTATACCCTAATGGAAAGCCCATGAATATTTGTTCTAAGAAATACTTGGACTATTGGTGATGGCTTTCCACCACCATTGCTTTTTAAAAAAATTGCATGAGAAGGGATTTTTTTTGATTGCAGCCTACATCTATGTTTTTTTTACAGGAGTCAGAGCTTTATGTAGCTCTATGCAGTGGTACATAGGACAACAGTAAAGCCAATTGCAAATTACAAGATGTCAAGAGAAAATAAATGGTGCTTGTAGCTCTGAGTGGGGTCATCTGATGATAAAAGAGATATGTATATAAGAAGAATTTGGTATTTAGGGATATGGGTGAGGAGAAATTCAAGGGATGAGAGTTCTAGAATGAGGTGATGAAAAGTAGGGGGCATAAAAGTATGTGAAGGAAGTTCAAGGCTGAGAAAAAAAGTTACCAAGAGTCTACTGACTAAATTCTGATTTGAAGGTAGGGCCACAACATTCTCTGCCTTGTATTTCAGTTGCCATGAATATGGCAGTTTTCATAAATCTTTGTTCTTGTCCTGGTGATGCACCACAATCCTGGCACAGTTATGACCTCACAAGGGATCATAGCAAGTATTAAAACGTGTTCCCTGAAGTACTTGAATGTTGTTTATATTCACCATTATGGTAGTGACTAAAATGGGTCAAATCACTACCTAGCCCAAAACTATGCATTAAGCTGGACTCAAGTTATTCATCACAAGGATTAAGAATTCAAGTTATGAGTTTAAGTGTGGGTGAAGAGAACATGTTTGTAATGTTGTATTCAGAGGGAAACAGTATTAGTCCTTATCTATCTTGAAGAGAAATGCTTCTTTTCCTACTTTCCTTTTTTTCCTCTATTGCACTAAAACTGAACACTAGTTTTTATATTGGAAGAAAATGAAACTGAAATTTCTGGATCAAACACTTGTTTTAGATTTATGACCATATAGTTTCGATCTTTTTTTTCCAAAATCTTGTATCTCAGATAAAGACTCACTCAATAACTTTGAAACTGTGCAAAGATGTTTCTGTGAGAGAGAGCTAGTATCATACATTCAGATAAGACTTTTTCTGAGGAATTAAAATCAGCCTTCCAATAAGAAAACACTTTTTGTCTGGTAGAGTCACATTTATGGAGTAATATAGGGCATTAAATCTCTTTAACAGACAAAAAACTGCAAGTAAGAACAAGGAGAAGTGACTGATTTTGACTGACTGTCAGGGGCCAGGTAATTCAATGGTCAGGTGAGCATATGACTCAATATGAGTTATGCAAGGTCAAGAACAATCCAATGGCATAATAAGATACTGAACAGAGAGCTGGTACATTTGAGACATTGTTTTGGCATTTAACTGCACATTAATTGTTAAACAAACTGTTTATTGCAGCTAAAGAGCTACATCTTTTTAAGCAATTCACGTTCAAGGATCACAATTTTTTATTCTCCTAATATTACAGCTTTGAAATAAATTTCTTCAAAATAATTTTCTGTTTTCTCTCTGTATATATCCTTCAAGATCCCTTTGATTTCTTCGTGGAATTAACGGAGAAGTACACACCTCTACTCTGTAATTAAATTAATATTTTCCAAATGCAACATTGGCTAATTCACAGGTCTCTCATTTTCAGGACGTTATAGCCCCCAGCAATCATTTGAAAGAAAAAAAAAGAAGGAAACAAAAGATGCTTGTTTACTGAAGTGGTGTACAAACTACAGAATTTTTCTTTCTTATCAGAATTATATATTGTATCTTATTCTACAGAAGAGTGAGTTTCAGACACAGAAGCAGTTAACCGTTAACTACAACTGCAGAACAGGATAAAGGTCAGTGATTATACTATTACCCAGGGCTTCCAGAAAAAAATAAATCACTGAACACTGCCCTTGTCCACACTCACACTACAGTCATTGCAGCAGCAGGTTTGCTGCAGCTGTGGTTAACAGTCACTGTCAGCAACAGATAATTTTATTGCATTAGACAAGATGTGAAAGGGCCACCACGGAAAAAGAAACTTAATAAAGGAGAAACTTAAAACATAAAAACCCCCTAGCACAATGATTTGCAATGAACATTGTTATTTGAAGAGAAGCAGAGCTCTATTGTGTTGTAAATATAATAAAATGCTTCCAGCTCATGTGAATCACTTGTTAATGGGACTATTGTGCCATTGTAAATTACTGTAAAGTAACATTATCACATGCATCATCCAAGCCATTTTCTAACCATTCATCAACATTAACTGTCATCGTGGAAAGACAGTGTTTCCTGTGTTTAGAAGCTACAGTCACAGATATATAGAAAAAGCAGGAATTTCAGTCACAGATCAATTCAGTTCAGATGTTTATTGTGTACCCCCTTGTCTCTACACCATTGTTGGAACTTAAATTATGTCCTGAAAGATGAACCAGAAATAAAACAATAGAGCAGACTAAACCAACAATGTGTAATAGCTTGAAGTACTGAACCAAAAGAAAAAAGTATGACGTAGCTAGTTGCCTGTTGGAAACATTCCTGAAATCTCCAAGCTAAATTCTACTCAAATATTTCAAGGAGGCAGAAAAACACATGTGGGTGGATGGAGGACTAGTGAATTTGCATGGAAGGTAATCTTATGCTTGTATTTCATTCTGAACTAGAAAAAGAAATGAATGAATGTTCAGCGGCAGACATACAAGCATTAGAAATGCTCTAACAACGCCAGTTAGTCTGGCTTACCTAGCTGAGTGACCATAGGGAGTGCTACTCATAAAAGGCACATAAACCTGACCACCTTCTGCGGTCCTCAAAATGGACACTCCCCTTGGATTCCCAGCCACTGGATTAAGTGTCTTGGGAAGTACAAGACTTTCTAGACCTTATTTATTTATTTATAGTTGCTACATTTGTCTAATCCTTTTTTTTATTTTGATTTTTTTTATTTTGATTTTTGATTTTTGTTGATATTGTCTGTCTCTATGCAAAGAATTTCTCTATTTTTCAGCCTCAATAAAATACTATAACATCTGGCATAATGTATTGGGTTTACACAGCAAGGTTTTCATACCAGAGGGGCTGCAGGAGTGGCTTTTATGAGGAGACACCAGAAGTTGCCCCCATGTTGGACAGAGCCAGTTTCAGCTGGCTCCAAGGACCCAATGCTGGCCAAAGTTGAGCCCATTGGTGACATTGGTAGTGCCTCTATGATAACATATTTTAAAAGAGGTAAAAAATGCCACACAACAGCAGCTGGGAGAGAGGAGTGAGATGTGAGAGAAACAACTCTGCAGACACCAAGGGCAGTGAAGAAGGAAGGGGAGGAGGTGCTCTGCATGCCAGAGCAGAGATTCTCCTGCAGCCTGTGGTGACATAGGTTGTCCCATAGAAGGTCCAAGGTGGAGCAGAAATCCACCTGCAGCATGTGGAGGACCCCATGCTGGCATAGGTGGATGTACCCTGAAGGAAACTGTGACCCTGTAGAACACCCATGCTGGAGCAGGCTCCTGGCAGGAACTGTGGTTTGTGGACAGAAGCCTACATGGGAGTAGTTTTTCTGTCAGGACATATTACGCTGTGGGGTACCCACACTGGAGTAGTCCATTCCTGAAGGACTGCACCCTGTGGAAAGGACCCACCTTGGAAAAGCTTATGAAGGACTGTGTCCTGTGAGTTGGACCCCACACTAGAGCTTGAGGAGGAGGGAGAGACAGAGACCGAGCATTATGAACTGACCGTAACCCCCATTCCCTGTGCCTCTGTGCCACTCAGGGGGAGGAGGTAGAAGAAGCAGGAGTAAAGTTAAGCCTGCGAAGAAGGGAAGGGTGGGAGGAAGGTGCTTTTTAGACTTTTTCTTCTTTCTCATTATCCTACTCTGTTTGATTGGCAATAAATTAAATTAGTTTCCCCAAGTTGAGTCTGTTTTGCTCATGATGGTAATTGGTGAATGATCTCCTTGTCCCTATCTTGACCCATGAGCTTTTCATGGTATCTTCTCCCTCTGTCTTGTTAAGGAGCAGGAGTGATAGAGCAGCTTGTTGGGCACCTGGCAGCTAGCCAAGGTCAACCTACCGCATATGTGCTCATACCCCTGGAAATAAAATGCATTCCCCTTGGATATAAGCTGCAACTCCCTATCCAAATATTTTCCCATGCAAAGCATATACCTTTGACCATTACATTTCCAGGAGCTAAATGTTCGATTATTTCTAAAGATAAATTAGGAATGGCATTCAATGTTGTTTCCTGTGAAACTAACAGTCTACCAGGAATAAGAGACTTTAAAAACAGACAGCTACTTTTCACATGGATTTCTCTGACATATTTTCACAGAAGTATCAACAGCCTAGGAAAACTGGCATGTTAAAGGCTTTAAAAGAGTACCACTTTCCTATTTTTTGTCCCATGGTATTGATGGGATGGAAAAGCTTTCTTATGTCTGTTCCATGGAATTGATTTTTCTGCATCACCTCTTGTCACATATCCACTTCTTTTTCCTCTTTGTACTGAGAAGAAACAATTGAAGAAAACAAAAAGATTTTTTAAAAAAAAGGGGGGAGGGAAAGAAGACTGAGCATTAAATAACCTTATAAAATAAACTTTGTATTTTTAAATTCTTGACAAAATGTCATTCTTAGTAAAGGCCATTTTTGATCCTGGGAATTAATAGATAATTCCATTCCTTTTCCTATCAGCCCCCACAGCCCTAAAGCTGAAGTCATATTTTCTAACACTGTAAATCTGAGGGTATATATTCTGAACCTAAAGCAAAAATTCTATGCAACTATAAATATACATTTTAAACATAAAATAGGTTTGATTATTAGAGTAGCTATATGGTATTGCTATATTAATTTAACTTTTTTTCAGCTGTGACACATCTTAAGTTTTCAATATGTTACCATTTCTGATTAGTTGAGTTGGCACACTACTGAGAAGGAATTGCTATTGGTCTTTATCAAATGAACCTCAAGAAAGTATGAGGTCAGCACTACATTATGTAGCATTGTTTTTCAGCAAGATTAAATTCTACAGTTGTAGACTTAGTCTAGGCTATAAATGCATCATTTTAAGTTTTAATTGTTAAGGAATTTCATAGAGTGTAAGTGTTACAAAAAAGAAGGATACACAGTGAAACCTGTATTTTTAATTGATTACTGTTGCCTGCTGATATTTCATTTCAAGAAAGTTACTTTGTAGGCAAATGTGAAATAATTTTCCCATAAAATTAGGATGGCTAGAAAGACTCAGGTGGAGTAAGAAGAGAGCAAGTGAAATTTACCTTGGCTAATGAATGGACTTTAAATTAAGGAAAATAATACAATAACTCATGTATATGGATGGCCTCAGACAAGAGCAACGAAAGTACTTGTGCAATTCTTTTAAAGCTTACTTGTATGTATGCTGAATAGTTTAGACAAAATTTTGTAGCATAACTTTGAAGAGTGACTTCATCAAACCAGTTGTTATGTTTCATTTTTAGCAACAGTTTTAGGCTTTTAAAACTTTGTCAATATAGGTTCTGGTTTTCATATCATACAGAATGCAATACATTTTAATCAGACTTCTATTTGAAATTGCAAGGGAAATTGCAAATGCCTTTTGAAAATGACATCTCCTTAAAGACACCTTCATGAAACCACCGTGTGTATTGGCTAGATTTGTAATCTAATACAATTTAGGCTATAGAGAGCAGCCCTGTGGAGAAGGACTTGGGGTATCGGTGCGTGAAAAAATGAATATGAGCCAACAATGTGGACATGCAGCCCAGAAAGCCAACAGTATCCTGGGCTTCATCAAAAGAAATGTGGCCAGCAGGTTGAGGGAGGTGATTCTCCTCCTCTATTCTGCTCTCATGAGACCTCAGCCGGAGTACTGCATTCAGCTATGGGGCTCCCAGCATAAGAAAGACATGGACCTGCTCCAGTGGGTCCACATGAGGGCCATGAAGATGATAAGGGGGCTGAAGCACCTCCACTATGAGCACAGACTGAGGGAGTTTGGATTATTTAGCTTGGAGAAGAGAAGGCTGTGGAGAGACCTTATGGCAGCCTTCCAGTACTTAAAGGGAACCTATAGAAAAGATGGGGACAATCCTGGGGACAGAAAGATGGGGAAGGACTCTTTATCAGGGAGATTAGTGATAGGACAAGGAGTAACAGTTTTAAATTGAAAGAAAGTAGATTTAGATTAGATGTTTGGAAGAAATTCTTTACTGTGAGGGTGGTGAGACACTGGAATAGCCAGCCCCAAGAAGTTGTGGATGCCCCATCCCTGGAATTATTCAAGGCCAGCTTGGATGAGGCTTTGAGCAACCTGATCTAGTGGGAGGTGCCCCTGCCCATGGCAGCAGGGTTGGAACTAGATGATCTTTAAGGTCCTTTCCAATCCAAACCAAACCATTCTATGATTCTGTGATACTTGTGCTAGTAAAATAAACAGTGCCATGGAATATTCCCAGGCACCAGAACAAAATAATCTAATCTGTAAAACTGTTAGAATGGTCACTAATGCAGTTTTAACCTGGACCAAGTGTCAGCCTCTCAGAAAATTTCTGGACATCATCTGGAATTTAACAAAGGACAAACAGGTACAGATAGACAGTTCAGACATGGCCAGTATGGTTTGGAAAGTAAGTGAATGTACAGCATGCATGTAGGGTGTCCTGTGTCAGCCAAGTTCAATACCATTGAATGAGCCTGTGCATTTGCCACTATAATTTTCCAGCATAAATATAGCCATCACAGGACAGAATTTTAAATTATTTTATAATATTCACCAATTTCATTGAGAATTATGTATCCAGGCATTTTTCTGAAAGCCAAAGAGATTTCAATCTTTTCAGAATCATTTAAAATTTTTTTTCATAAGAGTCAGTATAGATAGCTCAGCTAAAATACCAATGTTCTGTGCAAGACCAGACAAAAAATAAAATAAATATTTATTTGTTTGGAAATATAGCAGCACACTCCCATGGAGTATTTTGTTCACTGTTTTGACACCCTATCTTGCTGTGTGAACAGCTATTCAAAATGCATCCACTGAAAGCTTTCTTACATCTGTCTCTGCAGCATCTTATACTGTACCTTTGCAGAGACAGAATGCTGGAAAATATGGATTGCCATTTTGATCCCAATCAATATCTATGTTTCTTCTGTATTCTACATTTAGTATAACTTCCATATTAGTCCAAAATCAGAATCTCAGTCCTCACTTCTTAACATTCACATTTTATTTGTTTGTACCAAAGCCTTTTGAAAATTGGAGAAATATTTAAAGAAATGAACAATTAACAAGTAAATCTACTATACTTTTTAAAGGTACATACTGACTTGATTTTAACAGCTCCACAAAAGGTAGTGCAGCTCACCAAGGCAATTTATGAGCTAGAAGTTTCTAAAAGCTACGAAGTAGGTTGTTACACAAGAGACTAAAAATAGCTGTTATGATTTATCAGGTCCTGATTCCTTTGGGGCTGTTAGAATTCATAAACGGAAATATGAGCCCTTTTGTAAAATCTCTCCCTTTGTGTCTCTCTGGCAAACATGACACAATCTTTATTATTTTCTCAATAACCCATGAAGATTGTTATATACTCATTTCATAATTTGGAGCATAAGTCTGTAAACCATATACTCATTTCATAATTTGGAGCATAATGAAGATTGTTATATACTCATTTCATAATTTGGAACATATATCTCTAAACCATACATACTAATGGACAGTTTTCTAACGAAAAGGAATATATATTTTTTTAATGTTACTTTAGGCAAAGAAACAGATTTGTAATGCAAACTGGTAGAGAATAAACAATTTAGAGCTATGGCAGAATATCAAGAATGACACTCTCTTTAATGCATTTCATTACATCCAGATGCAGAATAACACAATGCTAAATATTGTGCACTCATCTCAGGCAATGAAGATTGAAAGCCTGAGCCTGTAATTCTTAAGGCAAAACTTTTATTCTCTGAAAGACTGCAGAGTCAAACCATATGTTTCACTGACATTTTCTTCCGTAGCTCTATTGTATTTTGTTTTATATATTATGTTAAATCAGATCTTTATGTCCTGAATGTAGTCTTCCTAACTGCTATCCAGCTACAGTTGTCTTCCTAAGCCTAGCAGGTACTACGCACAGCTGGGATGAGAGAGGGGCATTCTTTGAGAGAAAAACTCTTAATCGTTCTTTTGTTCCTTAAAATGAAAGAAGGAAACAAATCTAACGCACACATCTGTATGCTGGACTGCATGACAGACAAAGCAGATCTTCTGGCTATCAAAAAGCAAAGTAGAAAACCATGGTGTTTAAGAGAATTGAGACGAAATTTGCTGCCTGCAGGGTGTAAGGCAAATACCATCGCGTAGATGACAGCTTCCGTTTTCACTTACTGCTTGCAGAAGACTGATGAGAAGGGCTTTATGAAAGAAAGAAAAATTGCACTGATCCTAGATATGTGCACAGTATATCTGCACATCTCCTCATAAATGTTTAACCGAGGCTGTGTGTCCACAGATGTTTCTCTCTGCAGCAGCACAAGTTGAAGCGGTTATTCTCCTCTCTCTGCCTTGTGCTCATTTCCACATCTGTGCTGCTCCCTTGCTTTCACAAATATAACTATCTGTAGGGCCACAGAGCGAACTGGATCAGCAAATTAATCCAAGTTAAAATAATCATACTGAAAATAAAATGCAGCTGAGGGTTGGAGGAAGAATTTTAATCCCTGATCCAGTTCAAAGACGGTAGGGATGCAGAGTAGTGCTGGAGGCAGGATTACAAGAACAATGATATTGTAAAACACATCAAAAATAAAGTGTATGTGTATGATGAGAAGAAGATAATGTAATTATGTTTTGCTGTATTGATCAAATTAGAAACTTAAGGTTTTGAGACAATACTGTAAGGCTAATTCTTACTAAGCCATGTAGGCATTTACAGTTTTATGAATTTCATGGAATAAACATTCTCAACATGATGCAGACCTTGCCTCTATTTAAGTGCTAGCTTAGGAAACGCAGACACTTTATTTATGAAAGTGAAAGCACTGAAGAATACTTCTCTTTGGAGGTCATCCTATCCTTATTCTTCCTTTCAGAAAAATGCTTTCAAAATGATGAGTGAAATATTTGCCAGCCAAAAGGGGGAGGAGGAATCTAACAGCGTGTCCATGTGCTGTGAGCCCAGTGAAGTGGTGCCTTTAGACAGAGATACTTCTCTGCCATGGACTCCTCCTCTGCCCAGTCTAGTTAATGGAGGTTGACATTAAGGAGAGAATTCTTCCAAAATAATCCTCAATCTTGCAGTATAATTTTCCTATAAGCATAATTTTATGGTATAAATAAAGACTGATAGCTTTATTTGCAGAAAATATTCTGAATTTGCAATAGTTGCCAAAACTTTAATTCACCCAACTTTCACTGTAATTCACAAGAATTAAAAATAAAAATCGACTGGGTAATTATTATAAAGCATCTCTCTGTACAAAATCTGGAGAGATTTCAGATACAGATACTCTTTAACAGAAAGTGTTTCACTTTAAAGTCTGCCAGCCTACCTTCAGAACTAAATGCTATATAGCACCTTTAACACCCAAAGTTGTCCAAATACATTCCCTAAGGCTACATCACTACATTTTAGTTATAACCACCAAAGACAATGGCAGAGAACACACAACACAGTTTAGCAAGTGTATTTCTCCATGAGAGAATATGCTCACACAACACCAATATTACACTGAAGGTTTATTCACTCAGTGTTCAGTCCTGTTCCTCAGTCACGTAATATATCTACAAAGTACTGGAATGTATGAACTGACCTTGCTTATATATTGAGAAACCTTGTGGACATACTACGGGCAATCCTACCCAGCTTTGTCAGGTTCTGCCTGTGGAATAAGCTGACAGCTCTGAGGCAGCCCAAACTTTTTCAGTTCAAGTCAGCAGAGCACAGAGCTAAGGCACATGAAAAGGGGCTGATGCATCCAGCTTGAGGCATGAGAAGAGCAAACCAGTAACATGTACAAGAGGTGGCAAACCTCTGCTACAAGAAATGGATGCTTTCTTCATGGTAAGAGTTATAGTCATAAACATGAGTTAGAGAAAATGACAAGAAAATTGCATAGATAATTTTATAGATTTATTCCTCAAACCCTCAATATTCTTTCCTTATTATTATATTTAAAATATTTCGTTGTCATTCAATTCAAATGAGTGATAGCCATACTCTTACAACCTCATTGAAATGTGGATGGTTTTTTTCTTAAGAAGTGATCTACTGTAAATTTGTCATAGGCAGTGCAGCCTCGATTGTCAAGGGCAATTTTCTGTTAAGTCACTTCTTATAGGTCCATCAGAGAGCTGCAAATATAAATCATTCCCAGTAACCAGTTTCCAAAGCCAGAGCAATTATTATACCCCTGCAAATTTTGTAGCTATAAGTGTAGTGAGAGACAATCATAAAAAAAATATCCCCACCATCAAGTCATCAGCTAAGCACTGCTGAAAGCAAATAGCAATTTAGGCATCACTGTTAAAGAAGAGAAATTGCACCCCACTTGTTGATTTCCAGGCTGCTTCTGAGAGCAGAGGCACTTAGTGTTATCTCAATCAAGAGCAACAATAAAGCATGTCAGATGCAAAAAGAACCATTGAACAGATGTAGCCAGATCCTAGCATCACAACAGCTCAGAACGGGGAGGCGGCAGGAGGACAAGGAAATCTTCCACTTCAAACAGATAGCTTATGTGGCTCTTTTGTGCACGGGAGACTCCGTCCCTGTGGAGTGACAGAAAAGTAAATGCTTCAAGAACTATAGGCTTGATAAAAGTTGTATGAGTTGTTTGAGAAACAGACCCACAATATACTTCCTTCAGCTGTAATGGCTCAAGTGATTGGTCTACTGAAGTCTCTGGCAACTGCTTAAGTAGAAAACTTTTAAAGAAACCATACAGAACAAAGGAAGGAAGAACAGACAGAAGGAAGGAAAGGTGGATGGAAGGAAAGATGAAGTGCTTGCCCTTTCCATTATCGAATTATCTAAGCTTTATCTAATGCCACTCTATTACAGAACTGTGACCAACAACCTTGCGGAAAGGCAACTTAGTTACAAACAAAGACCAAACTGGCATGATCCTGTGAGAACAAAAATATCTGCAGTCAGATTGTATTGACAGCCTCACCCCAACACAGTCAGCAATGGAGGAATAGCGTATCAATAGGACAGGCAAGTCATGTTATATATCGTGCATATCTGGAGAACAAGGCTTACAAGGAGTGGCTGAGGGAACTGGGGTTGTTTATTCTGAAGAAGAGGAGGCTGAGGGAAGACCTTATCACCCTCAACAACTGCCTGAAAGGAGGGTGTAGCAGGGTGAGGGTCAGCCTCTTCTCCCTGGTAATGGGTGATAGGATGAGGGGAAATAGCCTGAAATTGCACCAGGGCAGGTTTAGGTTAGACATTAGGAAAAATTTCTTCACCGAAAGGGTTGTCAGGCACTGGAACGGGCTGCCCAGGGAAGTGGTGGAGTCCCCATCCCTGGAGGTATTTAAAAGAGAGAGGAGAGGGGAGAGAGGAGAGGGGAGAGAGGAGAGGGGAGAGAGGAGAAGAGAAGAGAAGAGAAGAGAAGAGAAGAGAAGAGAAGAGAAGAGAAGAGAAGAGAAGAGAAGAGAAGAGAAGAGAAGAGAAGAGAAGAGAAGAGAAGAGAAGAGAAGAGAAGAGAAGAGAAGAGAAGAGAAGAGAAGAGGAGCACCCCCCCAGCAAGTTAAATTTATAGGCATATTTCTTACCACATACTTATATATCTACCAGTGGAGCCATATACATTTACATAACTGTCCACAGAATAGTTATTTGAAAATAAGGAAATGTATGGAAGACTTTTACACTAGGTTATTAGAGTTGTCAAGAGAGTATATGCAGGAATAAGAGGCAAAAGCTAAAGATCATGGTAACTGGAGTCTTGATTTTTTATGAACATATATTGAAGAAGAAGAAGAGGAGTTATCCCTCACATAAATGATAAATGTTTTTCAAAAGAGAACACTCATTACATCATTTGCTGTGAATTTAGAAGTGGTCCAAAACTGACATCCAAAACTAAGCAAAAAAGAATACAAATTTTGACTAAAATTTCTAGGGCAATATAGGAGATTCTCTTTCAATTTGTTAAAGCTACGATTCATCTGCTTAGCAGACAGCAGAATTATTTTGCAAGTTTGTCTTTAAGTGACAACCACAGCTCACAGTAACAGATCCGGTTAAACCAGATACAACTCAAACATAATTATCTATTCATAATAATATTTAAAATGTGAGCAAAAAAATATTGGCATAGCATATATGCCAGTAAGAAGGAAAACAGCATTAGCTAAAGCCAAGGAAAACTGTAGATTTAAATTTGAAGTGTTCAGAAATGGCTTAAGAGCAAACCGTAGATAGTAGTTCATTAAGAAAACCATTTAAACTATTTCACCCAGGCCTTTGCAGTAGGGAGAACACCTGGAGAAGCATAGTTTGATTAAAGATAACTAGCAAGGACTCTGGCAGGGAACTGTCATGCTTATCTTGCTTGTTGGAGTTCTTTGAAGATATTGCTGCTGTAAGAGATAAGGGGAATTCAGTGGATGTAATATACTCGGATTTTCAAAAGTATTTGACAAGGTTCCAAACTAGAGATTAGTGGTTGAGGTAAAGAATAAGGGTTAAAATAGGCTACTGGATAAAAAGACTGGATCAGGAGCAAAGTATAAAGTACTACTATAGAAGGAAACTTCTTACAAATTGGAAAGGGGTTTGAGGTCAATCAGGTTAATAGGCATGTGTAAAAGCCTAGAAATGCATTACTTATGTGACAGCGCCTTGTGAACTGAATTGCCAAATATCCACATCATATATGATTGCATGCAAAGTGAATAATGAAAAAACAGTATAGAAAGCATCACAAGAAGTCATCAAAGTGAATTTGAAAATTTTCACAAGCAAGGGGAAAAAAAAAATAATTTGAGACTGCTGAAAACTAGACCAAATGCTAACCAGAAAAAGAAAAGATAAGCAGGAAAACATCATTATCAAGAATATACAGCATGAAAAAAAGACAAAGCAAACAACTCTGTGGAGATTATTCTATTGCCAAATGAGGTAATAGGCAATAATCATGGATGCCGGTGGTTCTTGCAGTTATTATGTATAATGCTGCTGAAGCACACAAAGGATAAAAATGTTATATTAAAACAACAGTAATTTTAGTCAGTCAAGAAAGATAAAGGAGCTGTTCTTATCACTGTTGAAGAAAACAGAACATCAAACCTGATTTCATTCTTTTGTGGAGATATACCTTTATACCACCAAGAGATTAAAGAGTGAGGAAAAAATCCAATTGCAGGATTAGGATTCTAAAAGAAAAAAAAAAAGAAAAAAAAAAGAAAAAGTTTCTATAAAAGCCTATTAATCTACAAGTGAGTTATTTGGAAAATTTATTGTAACAAAAAGGTTGTGAGTTTAAGGAACATCTAGTGGATTATTAATAATTAGCATTGCTATGTGAATGCAAACATACACTCAGCAGACATTGTGCCAATGCAAATCATCAACCAGGTTCAAGTGCCTTTAGATGACTGCAAAAGTAGCCAAAAATCCATTCATTCATGTTAGATGTCTAACAATCCTTCTCCCTTCCACATCAGTATGCAAAAAAGCAATTAAGTCAGTTGATTTGAAACCATTCCCAAGAAAATTTCTGCTCTCCAGTTTGTTTACCCTCCTTCCTTCTTCCCATATTTGCCAGGAATTTACCTACTATGATAGAAGCTTTTCCTGATCTATCTACCTTTCCCTAGAGCCTCTAATCCTAGCAGGTGTGATTTCTTTGCACAAATACGTGTCCTTTCTCTAAATAAAATGTGTCTAACTCCAAAGCATTCAGTGTTACAGAGAAACTCAAAGGATTTTGCACCATTAGATTTTAGACAAGAGAAAAACACTCTTCAGATTCTCCTTTGTAGCCTCGTAATTCATTCTATAATGAATGTAAAATCCTAATTCGTGTCAGGTACCATCAGCTGGCTTCTGTAAATACAGCCAATACAATGGTCCAGGAAGATTGCACATATGATCTTATTATTGCTCCATAAGGCAAGGAACTTTAAATATGTAAATATAGTAAAATAAAATAAACAAAACTTCACTAGCTATTTTTTCTTATTATCATCAGTAGATGCATATTGCATATGGTTGACTTAACAGGCTTTAAATTTATTCTGCTCAATCTTTGCTTCTATAATGAATGCAAATGTTGTTTCACAAACCAAAATATAGAAATAAGTTTTATAATATACTACCCAATACATTCAGCTCTATTTGTACAGATGTGTTTTATAACCCAATACACACACTTTAAATCAAAGCAAACCATTTCAAAAGGCACTCAGAAGAGCAATGACATAAATAACATTGTACAGGTCCTTATTCCTTTCATATCAATAACTTCTATATCCAGTTCATTCAGGTAATGAATTAGGTTTTGTTCATTTTTAAACTGACTAAAAAAGTTCTGATTAGTTATGAAGGCAGAGAAAAAAAATCACATCATAATCTTCTAGACATTTATATTACATTTGCCACGAATATAGATGCTGTAATTAGGATTTAGCCCGTGATATTCTTGTGGGAAGCAGGCTAGAAAACAAATATAACATGGTTGACTAACACGTGAAGACACTTTTAAAATCCATTGATTAAATCCTTTTAAATCCATGTTGGGTAAAGAATATTTTTGATCACAAATATTTTTCAATCTAACTACATATTCAGTGTGATTACAACATACCTATCATTTGTCCTGATGTACTGGAACATGGTTTGGTGTGCTGGACTAGGTAATCATCAGAATTCTGAAGTGCTGCACAAATTGTAATCAATGCATAGTATTTCAGAAGGTATAATATTTTTTAAACATTTCCATGTGTTTGCAAATAATTCTTTTGTAGCTAAGATGATATACAGTTTTTAGCTTTGGATTTATGCACCAGGTCTTACTCTACCATGATTTGATTTACCATACTTCACCATGATTTGATCGGAAAAGAAAATCCATTCCTAAAGGATCAGAATGAAACATAAAATGAAGAGGCCAGTATTTTAAGGATAAAGGCTATTCTTCTGAGATATTTCCTAACTTCAGCCATCTGTAAGCTTTACTGGAGAACACGGAAACAGTCTTGGACACACAAGAGGATTCCTTGGGCAATGGATTTATTAGCAAAGATCTAAGGCTTAGAAATTATAACACTAATCTTTTTTAAAATGTGTTAAAAGAATACAGGAAACATTCTGCTTAAAATATTGAAGAGTCAAATATAACTTTGCTAGTCAGCCTCCACAAAACCTGTAAGCAAATAAAAGATTGGAGATAACCTTGTCTCCAAAAAGCTGTAGAAGATTTTACTGAATTCCTTTCATCTTGCCTATAAAGACCCAGGTGGCAAGAAAATATTTTTTCAGAGAGAATACTATTGCCTTATTTTTAAAGTGTGTGTTTTGCAACTGTGAGCCTTCTAGTCAAACCTTATTGATCTCTGCCTGAGTATTGGAAAAGTTGAATCTCATTCAATGACCATCTTAAACCATTTAAAGATGATGCCTTAAATGATAGGATCTGCTTCATTATACAGGGAATAAATATGCTTGATCTGAAATGTACCAAATGTGTGCTTGTAAAGGCTTAATTCATAAGCTTCACCCATGTCAAAGCAGGTCTTTGTATAAACAAATTTGTATGATACTTATGAGACTTGAGGTATAACTCCTTTGTGTTGCAGCATAATATATAGAGAGTATATTCTACACGTTTATTTGTTGTTAGTATTCAGAAAACATATATATGCACACAAATCTGAAATTAATAAAATAGCATCTTTAATATTGTTTTAGACTGTAAATGACTATTTCCCCCCCAAGGAAGAAACATGCTAAATTTCATCTCAATTGGATGAAATAATCTCCCAGATTTCTCTAATCTTTTAAAGTCTTGCTGGTATCTTGAATTTCGTTTTCTTAACTCTTCTATTCACTGTGGAAACATTGTATTGTGCAACTAGGTGCTTCAAGAACAGTATTTATCTTATTGTTTCTAACACATAAATAATTCTGGAGAACACAAAGTTAAACAGATGGGGGAAAGAAAAATAATTAATAAATAATACTTTGCAGCTATAATAACATCAGAGTTGGAGCTGACTGAGAAATCTCAATGGAATGATTTTATTTCAGTCAGTTTATGTAACTAAAACTTTATGTTGAAATATTTTTAACAAGATTTTCACCCAGAAAAAAAAATAAATCATTGGATAACCTGGTCCATGATTAATTTTTTAATAGAACAGAAGAAGAGAAAGTGACTTTGCCCCACACCAGTAGCCTAGTGAATAGACTCAATTAGCAACTTCAGGCTCTCAGGATCTCTGTCAGAAGCAGAAGGAAATGAGATTCTCTGTTATAAGTGAATGCCTTGACTAACCTGGTTTGTCTCTCCCAAAATACCTTGACCTCATGCTGGTGTAGCATAGGATTTTCAGGCTTCAAAAATTTTCACAAGATAGAAAAGCTTTTACAACCTTCTCTGCTTGAAATCCCCTCGCTAAGAAAAATACTTCTTGAATTTTAAAGCATTAAAATCTAAGAATATGGTAAATTTAGGTAACTTTCACATGAAAAATGTTATAAAAAGATCTTCCTATAACAGTTTTTTATTGGTCAGTATCTGAACTATACAGCGGCTGCAATACTTAAGTAATATATGACAAACCATATGATAAACAGAAGTGAATCATTCAGAATGATTTTTCATGAAGTAGTTTGGGTAATTCATTCACTTACTTTCTTTGAAGTTTCTCTAAGTTTTCTGTGACATAAGGATGTTGATCTCAAATAGTACCTCCTAATGTGCTGCATTTTTATTATATAGACTGTCAAAAGGACAGGGACCTCAGGGCTAAGGCTGGAGAATGTATTAGATTTCATTCGGAACCACCACAGAATGCTGATGAAAGTCTACTGAGGGCCCGGCATCTTTGTTGAGCTTTTAATGTTTAACAAAGGCAAAAAAAAAAATCCTGATCAACTTTAATCCTGGTATTTGCTAAATAGCAAACAAGATTTACTTCCAAAACATAAAATAGAAGGTGAGGAGATGTTATATAGCTTTTCTTGCTACTGACTTCACTTTGAAGAAGTGTTTCTAACTAAGTGAGGAAGAGAGATTTGCCAGGGGCAAGTGTAGAGAAATATTTAAATCAGAAAATTGATTTAGAACATGAAAAATAAGTTCATAATATTTAAATTATAGCTAAAGGAGTAGAAATACCATGGAAAATACTTCTGTAGCACTAACTTGTATTTTAGATAGCATTCAAGTCCTCAAATGGAGTTCATGTCCATCATAGATAAACCGAGCCAAATATGAATTCAGGATAATTGATGAGGGAAGAAAAGCTTTTAAAATTGATGGATGGATAAAAGAAGACACTCAGGTCTTCAGCTGATAAGGAGGATCATTGACTTTAAATAACTTCTTATAAAAGCAGATCATCTGGTCACTTGTATATGATCATTTATGATGAGAAGCCAAAGGTTCAGTGCTGCCAGATATACAGTACATATCTTCAGATGCCTAAAGAGAAGCTATTGCACGTCTGTCACTTTTGAAAGTGAAATAAATTGTCCTGTCCTTTTTAGTCATTTTTCTCACATTCTGAACCAGAAAGCTATGTTCTTTATCCAAAAAGTGCATTACTTCCAATACCAACAGTTTAAGCCTAAACAAGACAGTACAAATCACTTTCAACCATATAATATATTGTTTACATAATACACAATTGCTAATTCCACTGTATTGACATTAAAATATTTTTTTCACTTAAAATATTTACTTGGTAGTTAGAAATCTGTATATCCTAAAGTTCCTTTGACTTCAGAATCATGTACATATATCAAGAGACTGGAAATTGTTTTATATGTTCTTCTTGGTAATAATTTTATCACTAAAAATAATGAGTTGGTACAGAATTGCTGGCCTTGAGGTAATAAGTTAATTTCCTTATTTTTCCCTCAAGCTGCATGAAGAATATGTGGTCACTGCTTAAAAGTGTAAGCTTAGACAAATATTAGAAAGATATATATTTACGGCTATGAAGGTGTCTCTCTCTGGAAAATTTCTTTTCTCTAGGTAAAGCCATTCAGATATTAGTCAGAGTAGTTCCCCCAGAGTCCTGCAACAGTATGTGCATCAGAAGGATGAAAGAAATTAAGAAATTACCCTCTCTGCCTCTCTCCTCACCTCCCTTCCACAGTTCAGTAAGACTGCCACTGCTACCTAATGGCTTGGTTACTGGGTGGTACCACAGAAGCAGCAGGAGTCATGAGAGCCTGGAATATTTTTCCCAGACCCAAAACACCTCTGGACAACCCTTTTGGATGGTATATATGACATGATAGTACCGCATGCATCTACAGTAAATTAAGGCAGTACTGTTCATTTGAGGATTCATACGGCTGACACGATTAGGCATGACAGAATGATCGACCTTTTTAGGCATACCAGAATAAGCAAGTTCAGTTCTGCCTCAAGTCTCTCCAGCCCTGAATGCTTCCACATAGGATAACTGCAGTTTTGCTCATTGGCTGTTTGAGTGCTTTTACCATTTTTTAACATATTATATATAAGGTAAACCTGTAATATCATTTGATAGCTTGCTGAACACGTCTTGCAGAAAGGGGTACAGTCAATTTTGCCATCAAAGCTACCACATAAAACTGCAACATATCAAGATTTCTCCTTTTATTGCACCACTAATTTTTTAATATATAAGAGGTGAGCTTGTTTTATATGTTCTTCTTGGTAATAATTTTAAATATATTTGAAGAATGATTCATGTTAATTATCAAATTATTTATAACCTGTAAATAGCTTTTTTTCCCCCTGCTACCATTGAAGAAGCAGTAGAGGCAATCTTCTAGGATAAGGATTACAAACTGGTATGTTTGACGGGGAGCAGTGGGGAAAGTGTGCAAATATTTCCCAGATGCTTTTTGGGTATGTGGTTGAAAAATACTGCTGGCCCCTACATCTCTTGCTTCTATCAATAATGGTATGTACAATGCTTTGTAGTAATCTTCTTTCTCAGATAAAGCTTGCTAGCCTAGTTACTAGGGTGTTAACCTACTAACAAAGATAAAGACCAAAGCACTTGCTTAGAACTAAATCAAGTTGTGCTTTTAAAAACTTATCTAAACCAAAAGCCTATGAAGATATTGAGATAGGGGCTTGAGTAATAAATAAGATGAATCAGAATTGTATGTTTACATGCCCAAACTTAATAGAATTGGTATTGCAGCACCCTTGCAAAATGAATTGCATAACTTGAAGAATAAGATATGACTTATTTAAAAATGACAGAGAAAGCAAAGTGGGAACTGAAGCAGCACTCAGCATATCAACATAATGTTAGCTGTTACTAGGTTACTGTGCTGGTTCTGGATGGGATAGAGTTAATTTTCTTCATAGCCGCTCATATTTTACTCTGTTTCAAATCTGTGACCAAAACAGTGTTACAACACAGGGATGTCTTCACTATTGCTGAGCAGAGCTTACAGAGTCAAGGCCTTTTCTGTTTCTCACACCACCCCACTAGCGAGGAGGCTGGGGGTGCACAAGAAGCTGGGAGGGGGCACAGCTGGGACAGCTGACCCCAGCTGAGCAAAGGAATATTCCAGGCCATATGATGTCATGCTCAGCAGCAAAATCTAGGGGTAGAAGGAGGAAGAGGGGGATGTTCAGAGTTATGTTAGGCGTGATGGAGCCCTGCTTTCCTGGAGACGGCTGAACACCTGCCTGCCAGTGGGAAGTAGTGAATGAATTCCTTATTTTGCTTTGCTTGTGCGTGCTGCCTTTTCTTTACCTATTAAACTGTCTGTATCTTAATCCATGAGTTTTCTCACTTTTACGCTTCTGATTTTCTCCCCCATCCCACTGTGGGAGAGTGAACGAACGAGTGGCTGTGTGTGGCTCAGCTGCCTGTTAACCCACAACAGTTACCCATAACTGACAAGCAAGTGATCCTTGAAAAGCTTATGGAGCACTATACAAATGCATAATTAGGCTTCAGAGAATATTGATACCAACTCTTGCATTCACCTACATAACAAGGAAAAAAAATATCACAGGAACCTTTATTCTCTGTAAAACATGCCAGAAGTTTCACCCTCCTGATACAATTGATTTCACCAGAATTTACAGCACGTGTGTCAATCTCCTAACTTAGAGACATTTTCACCCATATAAGAGAAATTCCAGCTTCACTTAGTTAAGATAACAGAACCAAAACGACTTCGTAGCAAGTGCTCTTGTTTTGAATATATTTGCTATGTGCAAGTGAAAGAAGAGAGAAAAAGGATTTATATATGTTTGGTGCTTAAAAATAGCATTTTCACAAGTTGAGAAGTAATTTATGACTTAAATCAACTAACTTTATGAACAGAAAGATGTGAATTCCAACTAAAATTATTACATTGTATATTTCAAAAATCTGTAATTAAAAAACACTGATGACTGTATTGGCTTAGAGGATTATAAAAAACAGACATTAAAAATAATAAAAAGTATCATACAGCAAATGAAGACTGGAATTTTATATCAGTGACTACAAATTAAAAACTAGGGAGACAGGAGGACAAAAGATAAAATATCTGACTATTAATTTTGGAAGATGCAAGGAAATATATTCTAATAATGGTAAACGGTAAAACTGTCAACAGCAACACAAAGCTCATAGAAGTATGTAATAAACATTGCTCGTTGGTATTTGGGAAAATATGCGGTGATAAATGCATTACATAGAATAAGAATTCCTTTCCACTTCATCAATAATTTCAGAGGACACTTCATTTTCTTAATTTAGTAGTTTAAAAATTGTGGTTCAGATAATTTTTACTTGAGAATTTTAAGAGAGTTTGTCAAGGAATTTTCTAGATTATTAATACAGATTTTCAACAAGCCTTAGACCTTTATGAGATACTTATTTAGCATGAGACTAAGCATTTAAATTAAAAATAAATGTAAAGTAATACATTGGTTGAGCCCAGATATGTTCAACTATTGTATTAAATTTGGCAAAAAGGCACTGGAAAATCTTAGAGGTGCTCTCTATCTCCGTAACTGTAGCTCTTTACCTTATGAAGGGTTTAAAACAATCTAAGTAGATTAAAATCTTATTTAGCATTCAAAATCCGAAAGTATAAAATCCAAAGTCTTGCATTTAAGCATAAGAAAAGAATAATCAAAAATTCTGTGTTGTGTTACATTTAATGATGTATGAGCAAAAGTTTTCCATGAAAAGGAGACTCTAACTTGACATGGTTACAATTCTCTAAGAAGAATTTTCAATGGAAAAGCATTTATGCAGTCATATTAAGCAACATCTGCCAGTAATTAACACAGACTTGAATACCTTAACTTTGGCTATTAGTCACAGTAGAAGACAGGGGTTACCACACAGCAGGATCTGTGACTTAGCTTTGCAATCATGAGCTTGCAGTAACACGGCTGGGTGTAAATGTGGCATGTTACAATTACTCTTAGTAACTGAGGCAGCTCTTCATCATCCCTGCCAGCAGCCTAAGCTGGCACACACTTGCCTTAACATGAAGCTGTCTTTGTGATACAAAGTTATTTTTTCCTCACTTTTCTGTCAGACCTTTTAAACTGACGGATTTTTACTCCATTGCGCTGTTACCCTCTGCACTCACCTCTGCTCTACATACAAATCCACTGGGCACTCTGAAGGTCCAGTATCTTCTACTAAGTGCTCAGCCTCCTAGCTTTAATCAGGTAGCAGGAAGATTTCATGCTTGTGCTACAAGCAATATGATCTGTGAATACAAGTTAACTACATCTTTTGTAACTATGTCAGAAGGAATATCGTATTCTGATCTCAAAAGCACAGATATATTTATAGAGTAGAGAAGGAACAGCTTCCCCACAGAACGGAAGCTTGAAACCTAGTATTTTGTACAAGAATGTAGAACGAATGTAAAAAGACCTTCTGCTTTAAAAACATTGGTCCGAGGAAGCTTGATTAAAATAATGACATTGAACTGTACCTAAATAGCGACAGATCCTAGCTGGTTTGCATTAGGATGAATGTGGGAATTTGAAAAGCTGAGAGAGAATATTAACAGTCTTATTAATTTAAGGGGACTCCATCTCTGATGCTTTGTGGCCACTAGCTCTAGCAATATGCAAACCCCACTGTGCTGGTACCACAGTATTTCTGAAGATATTAATCCAATAAACACACTACCATACTGCAATAGTTTTTTCTTGCAGAACTATGTTGATTGGTGGTACCATATTTCACCATTTTAGATAACAGTCATCCAAAGCATCTCAGACAGACAACAGAGAGTTTTAATACTCCATGTTTTTTTTTAACAATTCCTTATTAGCATCTCCTAAAATGCATCAACTTGTTTCCTTCCTTGTCTTCCCTGAAGTAAAATGCGCATGGCTGCAGCTGTAAAATTTCAGTCATTGTCATTTTTGCTGCAGTTAAGTTTTTCACTTAAACTTGATTGTGATCCATTTCTGAGATGCCAATCAGAAAAGCAATATACCAAGAGAAGTAACACGCATAATAGACATGAAAACAAGAATGGAAGACTACTTTTTTATTATATCATTAGTTGGCTCTGTAACTTTTTCTTACATTATCCTACTTCCTTCCTGAGCACTCATATCCTCAGTGTTTAGATATGGTCCATTATGATACCTATCTACAATCTTCTTTCCAAATACTCTCATTTCTGTTCCACAGGACAGTCTACGTGTACATTTTGAAATGGAGTAAGGTAGAATTACATTAGCAAAAATGCATCATAAAACCACATAGTTGAGTACTGTGGCACATATGGCCAGCTTCACTCTTTAAAGTAACTTCAGTTGATCTTAGAGTATTGTATCTAATATCAGTTCAGGCTCTATATTACCCTTATCATGACAGTAACTGTAATTCTTGTTGAAAATTCAGCAACAGGACTAGCAGCCACCAATCGGTTTTGTGCATCTTCCAGACTCAGATGCAATATGAAATGTGGAAAGGGAAGAGAATTGGAGAAACAAAAGTGTGGAGAAGAACACTATTAAACATAATACGCACTTTGAAGCATGTTTATAGGCATAACACTTTAAGACAACTAGAAGTATAAAAAAAAAACCCATAAAACAAAGCTGCAAGAAGGGGACAAGCATTATTTATGGCCCAGAGATCCTGCCACTGAAAGATCCCAGGCAAGGTGCTTCACAGCTTCACCTCTAGTTCCTTTCAACTGCATATCCAATTCATTTTTTATCTGCTTGACAGGAACAGCCACATACCACAGCTTTGTATAATAAACAGAACAGAGATGCTGGAATTGAATCCCCCTGCTCTCATTAGTCCTTTTGCTAAGAAGGAAAAAAAAGCCACAGGCTTGAATTCTGTCCAAACTGTCTGCTACCATGGAAATCAAAAATCATCTTGGTAAGAAAATGCTACATTGTATCTACTAATATTTCAGCCAAAGTACAGCCTGTAGCAGTCGAGATTTTGGAAGAACTTCATCCCATGACCTGAGAGCTGTTCAGTACATCCTGTGAGATAATTAATGGTCTCAATTCCTGCTCACTGAAAATCCAGAAGAAGCTGAAGAAGTTTGTCACTTTGCAGGAAGCACTTGGCATCTTTGCATTCTTAGGTCTTAAAGCCACATCTAAGAAACAGCTCTTCTTTCCTTCTTATAGAAGTAGCTTGCATGTTAAGGACATGCAGTTGTTAATACTGATGACAATAAAACAAAAGCTCAATCCAATTTAAAATATAGCTTATTTTCATTTGTGGTCAGTCTGGAACAAGTTGTTGAAGTAATTTAATGAGCCATAAAGTAGTGGAAGTTACATATTTCAGTATTTTTAAAAAGGAAGCCTTTTCTGTTCATTCAGTAGGAAGAGCTTGTGGGTTTTCCTTTTGTATTTTAGACTAGAAAATGTTTGTCTGCAACATCTAGGATGACCTTTTTTTTTCCTCCTTTCCATTTAAGAAAATATATTGATTTGTGCAACAGCAAAAACAGAACAGACATCTGCTACATATTCAAACAATGCAGGACAGTATTATTGTGTCTGCATACAAAATACTAGAAGCAGATAAAAAAATTAGAGGTTCAGAAGAGTAGAAAGTATGATGTAATGGTAACATATCAATTGCAGAAAGACTGTAAAGTAGAAAATAATTTTTCACACATATTTAACCTATTGTTTTAAAAGAAAGACGGTTTTACCAAGGCATCAAATAGACCATTGAATCTCTTTTTGCCCTTAGTTTCACTGTGTGAAGAGAAATAAACCTGTACTTCAAACTGTTTATAGGTCTTCAGAGGAAGTACTTATCCTGTCTTCTTGCACAGTCTTAAATCAAAAAGAACCTAAATTCTGGCCTTCCCTTTACTATTATTCCTATTTTAATGAGGTTAAACTGAAAACATTTGCAATCTAAATTTTGAAAGCTGCAGGGTTTGTCAAGCTTCCAGTATTTTACAACGTCTCTCCTGACTGCCAATACAGGCAGATGTAAAAATTTCCTCAAGTGTGCCTTGTGTGGTAGTTCATTTATACCTTGAAACAGGCAGATGTCAGGGGAAAGCATGAGGGTAGAACTCATAATCTTTCTGACAGCAATGTTAACATTGTTCCAAAAATTCAATATGAGCCTAATTCTGCTCCCATTAAAGTCAGTCAGATTTTGGCTCTTGACTTGAATGGATGTAGAAATAGAGCTGAGGAGAGTCCATACAAACAGCTCTTGGGGAACAGTGACATTCTAGATTTTGAATAGTTGGATGACCACTCATTGTGAAATTAGGTCATTTTCTTTAGGTTCTGCTAGATGCTGATAGCAGTTTATCACACACTGCCTTTCACAGATGAATATGTCCACTTATTTGCTGAAACAAATCTGCTCATTTCCTCTCTAGTGTACTTATCATATGCCAACATTTCACAGTAGAGCCAGAACCAGTTCTGTTCTGCCTTCCTCCTAACACTCCTAATGCGACAACAAGTTCTCAGTCCCAATTCTTGTTCCCTCCTTCAGCCACCTTTGACACCAGGCAAACAGGCTTCCTCAACAGTGTCAGTTTATAATTATGTTCAGAGTTTCTGATACTGTTTCAATGCAGGATTTTTAACCATGGTGAGCAACATGTGTCAGAAGTAATCATGAAGAAGTAGGCATTTGGAAGACAGGCTGGTCTTCATTACCATATAAATGTAAACAGCTTGATCTTTAGTTCCTCACAACACATACTGGTAGATGTAAAAATATCCTGAGCTGGAAGATATCTTGAGCTGGAAGAACCTTTAGGCTTCAGGTTTTCCTTTTCCTCCTTTTAGTGGGCAAAGCCATGTTACTCATATTACTTACTAGGGATCCTCCCAGGATACTTTCTTCCCTCAGCATGAAATATGATCTATAAATAAGATCATAATACTTCATGCTTCTTCCGCCAACTGTTCCTAAAGCAATTATCAGAAAAGTCTCTTCAACATGAAAAAGCTCTGCCATTACACCTTCAGGAATAACTTTGTATTTAAACATTCTCCTCTCCTCCTCTCTTCAGTTGCACATCAGTAGCCAGCGAAAACCACAATGGTCCTCAGCCCCCTCCTGCCAGATGCATTCTCTGTAGAGGAAAGACTTCACAACCTCCCTGAATAACAGCCAGTTACACATACAGGGAGAAAAGACAGCTTTTGCTGGTCAGATGAGAGGAATTTATGAGTAAGTGTCCTCTTCTGTCTGTTTTTAGTAAGGGGTATGTTTGTTTTGTTTCAAGTTTGTTGCCTGAAACTGTTTATGGAGTTGTGGATCTCTCTCTTCATCCTACAGGAAATGCATCTCTGTGACATTTTTACATTTTGATGCCTAAATTCTTTCTGCCTGGAACTTGGAATGCCTTCTCCCAAACACAAGCAAGTGCTCATGAGGCTCAGACCAGATCCAGAATAGCTAACCCAAAGGTCATTGGAAGTTGTCTTTGACACCAAAACTAGGAGTCATGCCTAAACTTGGTGAGTTTCCAGAGCAAGGAAACTCTCAGATTCCCATTTCATTGACACTCTACTTCCTTCATTAAAGATGAAGGAGCAGAACAAGTATCTTCTCTTTTTATTTCCTTTCTGTAAAAATCATTCTTTTATTCTCTCTCCTTTGATTACATTGTTGCCCCCATTTACTCACACAAGTTAGAAAATATTAATGAGGCACTTGCAAGACCTCTTCCTGAGCAAGTCATACTTTTAAAATGTGTTTATCTGCAAACACCATTGTGAGGTAGGAGAGTAAGAGTTAACACTGTTATTAAATTAAGCAACAAAGGATCTACATGAATTCATCACCCTTGTTATTAAGCAAGGAAGCAAATCCATTTAGCTTGGGAGTTCAGATACCTTATATTTACTCTTTTTATCTCAGGTTTTAGTGTTGATGGTTCAGGTTTTTCAATTTGTAAAAAAAAGATCTTGTACTGTCTGTATAGCACTTACTTAAGTATTGGTTAATTATAAAACACTAATAGGCAGAGAGCATTGATTTTCTGAAAATCAGACACAAAACCCCATATTGCAGAGAAACTATTCCATTATTTATTTTCTGACCTTAACAAATATTGCATAGGCACATTTTTTAATGCATATTTTTAATACTTACATTTTTGCCTTCTGTATATTTACAATCTTTCATAAATAAATAAGCCCTGAAGTTTCTGGCTACCATTTAGTTTGCCTACAGTGAAGCACTAGAAAGTAAGGTTTCACAGAGATATATAATACAGACTGGGAAATGCTCTCTACTTGCTGCTTTGCAAAATTGCTCTATTGGCAACATTCATTAGAATAATTATAAAATCATAGGAGTCTTTAGGTTGGAAAAGACCTTTAACCTCATCAAGTCCAACGGTTAACCTAGTACTGCCAAGTCCACCATGAAACCATGTCCCTAAGCACCTCCTCTACCTGTCTTTTAAATACCTCCTAGGATGGGGACTCAACCACTTCCCTGGGCAGCCCATTCCAATGTTGACAACTCTTTTAGTGAAGAAATTTTTTGTAGTACCCAATCTAAACCTCCCCTGCTGCAATTTGAGACCATTTCCTCTTGTCCTATCACTTGTGACTTGAGAAGAGACTGACACCCACCTCACTACAACCTCCCTTCTCTGTAGAGAAAGACAAGGTCTCCCCCAAGTCTCCTTTTCCCCAGGCTGAACAACCTATTTCCTCAGCTGCTCCTTGTAAGAATTGTGCTGCAGACCCTTCACCAGCTTTGTTGCTCTTCTTTGGCCATACTCCAACACCTCAATGTCTGTCTTGTAGTGAGGGGCCCAAAACTGAACACAGTATTCAATGTGCAGTCTCACTAGTGCGTGTACAGGGGAACAACCAATTCCCTAGTCCTGCTGGCCACACTATTCCTGATACAAGCCAGGATGCTATTTGCCTTGGCTACCTGGGCACATTTCTGGGAAAAACACCCCCAGGTTCCTTCTCCACTAGGCAACTTTCCAGCCACTCATCCCCAAGCCTGTAGCGTTGCATGGGCTTGTGACCCAAGTGCAGGACCCAGCACTTGGCTTTGTTGAACCTCATATAACTGGCCTTGGCCCATTGATCCAGCCTGTCCAGATGCCTCTGTAGAACCTTTCTACCCTCAAGCAGATCGACACTCCTGCCCAACTTGGTGTCATCTGCAAAGTTACTGAGGGTGTACTCAAATCCCCTGTTTGCAGATAAAAAAATTATGACAAGGTGTCACCCTGAAGCGTGACAAAATCATAATGTGGAAATGTACATCCATCACAGTTAGTTTGAGTCACTGATAAGACTGAAACTGATAGCACTGACAAATTTGCTGCAATGAGTCATAATGTTAAATACTGAAATGGCACCCGAGTTTTGTTCTGTTAACTTTGTTCAATTTGCTATTTGCTGATATTCCTTTTACAAGTTTCCTTTGTTTTGACCTTTCCAAGTTTCTGCTGAAAACTCTGTGCTGACGAACTGCATACAAATCAGAAAACAGAATTATTTATACCATTTCATAGATTGTATATTGAATAACATGAAAGAGATCTCCAGGTGGAATATTAGAGACAAAATGGGACACAAAGAGGGGCAGAGGGGTGGGAGGTGGGGGAATTAAAGATAATAATAGCTGCATGGGTATAAAAAATAGACATACCTGTATATAATGTTCTTCATATTTTCAGACAGCTATGTATATAACTGCAAGCTGGTACTAAACTACAAGAGGAAATTCATTTAACATGAGGTCCATAAAATTGACCTAATAGTAATATACTACTAGCTCATTAAAAGATGTAACCTTATACAGCACCATAAATGTATAATGCCACCTTGAGTCAAATATATGACATTTTGTTAGACAACTATAACACATTTCTTATTTCTGGATCCAAATCCCAGAATTTGGGGAACTGAATAAATTTCATATGTAAAGCAAGATCTGCAGCCTAACCTGTAGCTTGGAGAGAAAGGCAAAAGCATATAGCAAACAATCACAAATGTTCTCAGTACAGCAAGTCAAACAGGAAAATGCATTTGAAGAAAAACTAAGGGGGTCTTGGCTTGTGACCTGAGTGAAGCAAAATGAACAAAGGTTATTGGGTAGATGATAAATCTGAAAGCTTGGTGGTAAGTCTAATGGATGAATGATACAAATCAATGTTCGCACTATTCTATAAAATGCGATATATGTGATATATATGCTATAAATGTGTATCTCAAAAGTATGTACAGCATCAACAGAGTTCAATCTGTGTTACATAAACTGCTCTTACAATGGACAAGACATAGAAATTGATCTTTACCATACTCCATTCATATCAGTTAGCTACAGGTACAAAAAGAGAGATCGAAAAAAAAGGGCTCCTTCTAGGGCTGAAATTACAGGTGTTAAGGAGGGTAAACAAATGTCTCTGAGATTATATTCAAAAGAGTTTGATTCCCCACATTAATGTGAGGAGGTCCCAGAATTTCACTGACAACACCACTTGCTATCATGATTTGGAGAAGATCAATAAATTTGTATCTCAGTGGCATATCACCAAAGGAGACAACAATTGAGGTGCTTACTTAGCCCCAGCATTACTGAATTTAAAAAAAAAAAAAAAAAAACAAACCCAAAAAACAAACAAACAAAACAAACAAGAAACCAAAAAAACAGCAAACAAATTCATCATCCACATTTTGACTTAGCTGTCTTCATTATTTTATGGAGGACTTGCTTGAAATCATATAGTAGCCTTTGCTTCATCAGTGTGTTGCTACCTTTCCCCTGCCACATGAATTTAGGAACCTGTGCATAGCTGCAGAAATTATTAAAAAGGCCAGAAAAGAAAAAAGACTATCTTCAATCCTGACTCACAAAGTACATTCTCCAGCTGTCAACTCATTGACTGGTCACCTTACCCTTTTTTTTTACGCTTTGATCATTAAAGTTCTCCCAGTGGCCTCAGGTACATGTTCAATCAGAGAGGAGACAGAATTAGTCTTGAAGATAGAAACATTCAGTGTGAATGAAGGGATTCTCATTATGCTCCAGCAAGTTTTATTGGATAACAGTGAGCAATTTTACTCAACCTAACTCTGTGCTAAGTCACACCAACAGATCAGCAGATCATTTTGCATGGGAGTTTCAGAGATACTTAGCAGGCTGAAAAATACCAGCACTGACATTTCATCCTTGTCTGTATCCCTGAGGACATTATCCATCAAAATAAATGCCATCATATCCATGCAGCTTACATTAAGATTGGAAGAGATCCAAGACGTTGTAAATGTGTTAGGAACAGTTGCATTTGGCCCAGAGGAACTGGAGAATAAGGGTAGAGAAGTTTTAACCCCCATCAAAATGGGGATGAAAAACCTCTATTGATGCTAGCTTTATTATCCCAGTTGATTAGAAACTGTCACAATCACTTACATTAATTGAAACACAAAAAGGGCTTTAAATTCACACAACTAAAGATAATCTACTCATGTTTTGAGATCACCAGGGTATTTAACTATCATTTGCTATACAGTCTCTGAGAAATTAAAATTGAGAGAAGTTCTATACCATCATGAACATGAACCAAACTGCTATTACAAAGCAGTTACATTTAAAAAAGGTTTAGCAATCAAAGATAATTGTGTTCACAATTTGTTCTGATCACTTCTGTTACCCATATATATCCATTTGATTTTCCACTATACTTCCCTTTTTGTCAAGTGATTCAAAATATATCAGCTGCTCCAATCACATTGTAACCACTTCATTTTACAATGCAACACAGCATGATGTAATGGGGCCTAAACAATTCTACACTGTGTGGCCGTACAAAGAAGTTCTATACCATTTTTCAAATGTCAGGCTGTAAGACTCCCAAAGTATCCATCTATCCCTTTGGTTTGTTTTTCCAGTGCCATCCACCAGAGAGAGACCATCCACAACACCAGAGCAAGAGGACAAGACACTCTTCTCCTGTCCCATGCAGCTGTAATTTCAAAGTGAAATAGTCCTGGTTCTACTGGACTGAATTATTTAGTCATCAGAATCTGAAACAAAGAGGTTCTATGGAGATGGAAAAATATGTGGGTTGAATGACAAACAAAGTATTATTTACTGAATGTATTAAAAATTGTTTTTCCAGACACATTTTATCAAAGCAAAGCTCCATTCCTGGGAAAACAGCTATATTCACAATCAAGACAGATGTACAAGTCATGTGAAATAAGGCTGCCACTGGACTGAATTATTTAGTTGTTTGCTAGAGACTTGATCAAATTCAGCCTCCTTGTAAACAGACAAATTTAAATGGGACACAGTTTGAGGTGTTCTACATCCTGATTGAATTTGATCCTCTGAGTGCATTGGATCTCTGGAAATGCTAGTGTAAGAATGTTGTCCTCATAGTGAATGTAAATTTGCAGGTATGTTTTGGATTAAATAGTCCATAAGACTCAATAGCATCATTCAAAAAAACCCAATAATCAATCAATCATGTATGCACAAAGGAGCTTGAATTTCCAATGTGATCAACCCTTGAAAAATCTGTCAAAGGTAGACAACTGAATGCAACTTCATTTTCAATAACATGTTTCTTTTCTTGGAAAGGTGAAGTCTTTTTCTCATCATATAGCCAGATCTGAACAATTTTCTTCCTATAACATTAACTGTCTGTTTAAATACCCTTTAAATTTACTGACTGCATTCAAATTTGTTCTTCCAACAGATCACTCTGAATTTTAGGAAACTTTGCTTTTTCTGTAACTCATGTTCATGCAAGTAACAGAAGATATTGGAAAATATTGGAAAAAATTGCTCATAGAAGAGAGAAGTGTGACTGTATTTAAAGATTCCCAAATATACCTAATTTATGTTAATATGATATCTAAACAATATGTGAATAGAGTTTTTTCATATTGAGCCACCACATTACCTCTGTTGCAAATGAATTAATGGTTTACTGGTTTAAGTAGCCAATATTTTAATATTTATTGCAGATTTTCATTACTCTGTGTTGACAACTGCAGCTTCTGTAGCATATACCACATAATTTTATTTGCTTAGGAGCAGAGCAATACCTTTTTATTCCTTTTTACACAGTTTCAGTTTTCAGCTCTTCATTAGCCAGAATAGCACAAAATGCAAGGAAATGAAGTGTGAAACTTTACAGAAAGGAATGATCTTGCCATTTTCGCCATAACTCCAAATCAAAACTCCTTCTCTGGAGATATTCAAAGCCCGCCTGGATGAAGTCCTGTGTAGATTGCTCTAGGAGAACCTGCTTTAGCAGGGGGGTTGGACTAGATGATCTCCCGAGGTCCCTTCCAACCCTTGCGATTCTGTGATTCTGTGAAATCAGGTCTCTTAAGTTTGTAAGAAACCATAAACATAAAGGGTTTAGATTAAAACATGACTACAGTTATTTTATATCATGCCTACAAGATTTATAATAATGGTGGAGGATGTACTTCACATTGGATTTTTTTTTTTAAAATTATAGAATATAGCTATTTTTATAAAACCTTATACCACTGGTAAGACACATATGATAATCTAAAGCCATAGTGATCTTGTAGAATCTTAATAAAAATGTGGAAACTCATTACACAAAGTAAAAGAAAGATCAGGCAAAACAGACAGGAAAGTATAGCAGTTTTATTATAGCTCAAATGAAAGAAGTGTGACAAGTGTTCTCAGTAAATTGATCAGATACAAAGAAAGTCAGTGGTAAAAAGCTATGGGCGAAGTGTATAAGCATGCAGGCTATTGCTTAAGTAAAGATACATTGCTGTGATCCTTCACATTTTAATATTTAGTAAATCCAAGATCAGAGTATGATCGTAATTGTTGCCAAGCACTAGGAATATTGTTTCTGTGAGGTTTTTATCTCAACAAAATGTATTTGTGCTTGCACTAGAGCAAGAACCATGAATGACTTCTTTAATTCTAGGGAAATATTTTGAGGATGAAAACTCCTATTGAAAAAGAAGAGTGCTCAGCAACCAATGGTCATAGAAGATGTTAATCAATCACACAGTCAGCTGATCTACCTCTGCTAAAAAAAAGGTAATGACAAAAGAGTTCCTGACAACCAAATCTGACCAAAGGCAATAAGCAGCCTGTAGGAGTAGTTCACTAGAGTAGTTCACTAGTAGGGTTTCACTAGAGGAGACTGGTGTTCAGCTGAGGTGCTGAGACGAGATTTCAACAAGTTTGTCCAAGTAGATCACTTGATATAGATCAGCATAACAAAAAGGAGAGGTGGGCCCAGTGCCCCCATCACAGCAGTTACAGAATAGGGAGGTCACAAGAGGAACTGGAACATTTTGTGTACAGATTAATGCTAACAGTCTGCCAGAATACAAAGAGAGAGGAATTGCTTGTACCCTTTTTGTGAGAAAATAGATTGATATTTGATTTAGAAAACCATTTCTGTGAAGCTGGTGAAGGTTAGCATGAGAACAAGTAGAAATTGTCCCAGGAGTACACTTCTGTGCAGACTTAAAGGCAACGAGTTCCTTGAGTCACTCAAGGGCTACAAATGGACAGAAACTCTTCCTCAGTTATGGTACCCCCAAAAATAAGAATGTGGGTGTACCTCGGTCAAGTGCTGAGAATGGGTCCTGACTCTCCACCACAGAAACAGGGTAAATACCCTTAGGCTGCATAGGACAGCCTAGAGCCCACCATCTTATCAGTGGAGCAGGGAGTAAATGTACAAAAGCCAAGAACCTGTAGCAGTTTGCCCTGTCCTGAATGATACAATATTCCACGGCCACATTCAAATTATGTGCAAAACCTGCATAACACAATAAAAAGGAGTAGAACCCAGGAAGTGCATGTATAGAAATTTTAACCACATTATTGAGTCTTTTTCAACATAGAAGTGTTCAGGTTTTTAACTTGTTTTCTTTCTTCATAATAACTAGGATTCTTAGATTAGACTCTTAAGCTTTCAAATATACTAACAATAAATTCCTGCCTTTATATAAGATAAAATAACAAGATTTTGAGTATAATGTGGCCAAACTGCCAAGTAACTATACAGTAGATTTGGACAGTGGCAGAAAGAGGTAGCACAGGGAGGAAACACTACCAAAGATTAATACAAATCAGTCAAGTGTTCCATTGCAAGAAACATCCAACATGCTCCGCTCAGAGATACACAGTATTCATAGAGAGCTTGGCTGATAATAGCAAAAGTTTTTAGATCTTTAATTTCCACGGGAAAAGGGAATTTCCAGCAGAAGATATGTATATAAACATTTCAAAGGAATTAGATCTTATAACCTTAATACATATTTCTTAGTTAGCTCACCCTATCAGAATTACCATTAACAACAATTACAGAAGAAGTGAGTAGCTGATCTTCTAAATTTACGATATAAAATTTTATAGGTCTTATATCATTGTCAAAAGTGTTTTGAAAAAAAAAATATGAATATGTACTGAATTCAGTAGTTTTAGAGGGTCCAGTAAACAAAGCGGAAAACCTTTTATCACCTCCCTAAATTAACTTGACATAATAGTGCGGGAGACACTGTAGGTGACTAAGTCACTAATGTAGCAGAAAACCACATGGAGTTCAGGTTATAATTTTTATTCCCAACAGTGATTATCTGAAGTTGTAAATAGTGAAAAAATTTAGTCTCTCTTTATTGGCTGGCACTCTGAAAATCTCCATATTCCTAACAGTATGTACAATGTTCCAGTTAAAGGGAACGCAATACTTCAAAACTGAGAAGCTTTTCCAAAGCGCCCATTTTCTCACCATGTGGTAGACAGGTTAGTACTTCTTTTAAGGAAGTCATTCTGGTGTTATAAATTGCCTTTAACAAAAGGATAACATCGCAGTCATGAAGCTAGTTATAGAAAATACCAACCATCCCCTCAAGGTCAAAACACCACTGAATATGCTAATTAGTGACATAGATTTAGCCAGACCAGCACCATGCTTTCACTACATTATTTAAGGGTGACAGTGTTACCTCTATATTTTTGTCACAAAAAAAAAGCTATCTTGCTGTCCTGAGAACCGTGCAACTGCTGGGAGTGAGAGGAATGAACTGGAAGAACACAGCATTGCCTACATAATATTTTTCATTGTGCATTATTCCTTGCTGTGTATAAAGAGGTCTGTCCTATGGAAATAATAACTAGAAAAATTGCATTTAAACCCCAGCATAATTCTATTTGTATCACTAAAGGATATTTTAACATCCCAGAGTTTCAAATGCTCTTCTCTCATCTAGTTTTAGATATCCAATATACGTGGGTTCCTCTGGAATCTACTCTGTGGCCAAAAAGCAGTAACCTTTAATACTTCAGTCTACACAAATAAATATAGTAAAAAATGTTCTTTAAAAAAAAATGGCAAGTAGTTTCAAGCAGTCTACTTACCAAGAATAATTTTGTTTGTCTTTCTTGAAACTTCTTACTATCTCCATAAGAGTTAAGGAGGGGTTGGTAATTTCAGGTACCACATAGATGAAATCTACACCTACAATTTCAAATAATCTTTAAAAGCACGTAACCATGTTTTTTTTTCCATGTTTATACTCTTTGGAGTATACTTAATAAAGGCATAGTGAGGTTTACAAAACACTGCCTGACATTAAACACCTCTTTGTGTAGCCCAAAGTGAAGTTAATTACAGGGAGCACTGACTGTTCTTTTACCACCTATTTCTTTAGTGTCATGCCTTCACACACACAAAATATGTAAACAGAGTCAGCTTTACCTGTTGTATCACAAGAACCATATTACTGGAGGCAGCTTAAGAATATGTACTTATTGTAAGGCAACAATTCTAATGGCTTTTCGCTTAAATTACCTAATACTGCCTAAGAGTGATTCCCTAAGAGTGCATACAGACCTAAAACAGTGTTGCAAACCTGTAACACAGTTGTATACGCCTCTTAATTCACATCACTGAAAATACAGAGAAAGAATATCAAACAGTTATTTTATCTTAATAGCATTTTCTTTCATATAAAAATTTTAATTAGATTTACTAGGCGGTAAGAGCAAGGAACTTTGTTTCCCATTTGTAAAAACTGAGAAAACCAAATTAGATGTCATTCTGCTATTATCTCAAATTTTCCATAAATGAGAAGAGGGAAGGAAGGTAAGAAAATGTTAGCATAAAATGAGATTAAGTGACATGCCCTAATTTTCCCCATATCAAATTTAACAGTGAAAGGGCTAAATTCTTACTAAAAAACTGAAGTCATCTAACAATACCTAATAAAGCATTTCATACCTCCGTATTCTACAGAGGTATTTCAGCATAACAACTAGGATTTAGCCTATCTTACTATCATTTTGCCCAGTTAGGATGTGCCACTACATTAGAAAGTAGTGTAGAGCTATGGAAGTGATCTGCAAAGAACAGCTGGTGATTAGAGTTAATTCCAGAAGTGGCTCAGGGTTGTTTCAGCCGGAGTCCTCTTTCATTTCACCCAGGAAGAACTGAATCTGTGTTCTCTGGGACCACGGGGCAGTGTGTATCCAAGTAGGGCTTATCTGGAAATTCTCTGTGAAAGTGAGCTTCTGTTCAGAACAACACTACAACACTAATGTAGGTACATTCCATGATTTTGAAAAAGTGCCCTTAAAGCCCGCTCAGTAACCTAGGGTTTATAAAGCCAGACCTGAACTTAAATTTACAATATCTATGGTGTCCTAAACAAGGGATAGTTAGATCTAAAAAAGGTGAGATTTGCCAATTCACTAGCCATCTTCTGCAATACTGAACTTGGGTGTACTACTGCTGCAATAATTAAATTGGCATTATTAACCTAGTACCTTAGATATTAACTTCAGATGCAATTCATTCCAAAAGGATGCAAATTGAACAAATACTATACACGTTTAATATCATCAGTGTCCACCTACATCTCATAATCTCACACTGACAGGAAGAATTTTCAACAGATCATAACCAACAATCGTGCGATATATTACAGGCAATGCTATAGCTGTGTCATCTAAGCACAGTTAATCTTTTTATATATGTTAATCTAAAATACTACTCCTATATGCTTGTTTAATATCTATAAATACATTTTACTTCAGAAAAACCAGAAGCAGTTTTAAAATAATACTGATGTAAACCTATGAAATATCAGATCAAAGAGTGTTCCAGTAAATCTTGGCATATTATATACGTTTGGGATTTGATTCTACAATTCCAAGGCTCCCACTCATTTGTATTATGCCAGAGTCTTTCTAAAAGTTAACTCAAATGGTAAATGAGACCAATGCAGTGAAAAGATGACAAATAGGGGTAGCCTGATGCCTAAAACCTCTGTGTTATCAATGATAAAGTGTTGGGGTGTTCCTTGAAACTGCCAAAACTTTGCCCCCATGCCTACACTTGGAAAATGTTTCTCTGTTTTACACTGTACCAGTAGCATAAAGGGACCTTAAAACAGATGTGGAGTCTGTAACAATTATATACAGCTACAGTGATAACTGTATATAACAGTATACAGTTACACTCCAGTACACTGTTACTGGGGTTATAACAGTAGAATCTACACCTGTCTAAGCCTGAACAAGAGTCCACACTTGGATTTTCAGTTGCCGAAGTAGTTGCAAGCTTCAGTCACAGATGTGTCCCATATCAAATCAGCTATATGACTTGCTGTGAAAATTACAGTACAAGGTAAACCCTCTATTTTTATCCTTCTTATATGTAAGGAAACGTATGTGAGGAAAATAGAAAAAAACCTACTCTTGTAAATGAGTATTCAATAATAAGAGAAAACATTTATTAAAAATAAAATATGCTATTTCAAAGAATTCAGTTAAAAATCATTTTTCAGCCTTGTTGCTCTTCTTAAGTGAATTATTTGATCAATTGTTTATGTGACATTTTGAGGCTATAACATTTTACAGAAATGCAAATTGAGACCATAATTAGCTATACTGTAATTACATAGTCAATCACTTTGTACCAGTTAGTTATTGGATTACTTTCTGGACAGAAAAAATAGGTGAAACATCGCAGTAACTATTTTATTGACACAGATCATAAGCATTGTGTTGTCTCTTATTCTTGGATAATACTTCTTTATTTATCTTTATAATGCTGTGTTTTACCTACGAATGAAACTTTCATGGGAGGGAAAAGGTGATTTTCAAACAGGTATGGATCAGCCACACAAAAACCAAGGACTGTGACCTTGAACAGGATTGTGCTTACAAGAGAAGCAGATTGGGACTATCTGTTTTCTGTTATATGTGCATACACTGAGAAGGCAGGCTGCTGTCATCTCTTATTTACTTGTAATTTTCTGTAATTCATTATACATGGCCTCTTTCCTAGACAAAATATAAACTTCTGAAAGAGGAAAATGAATGTAATAAACATCAGTCTACACCCATTACCAGTGTGCGAAAATCAAAAGAACCAAAAAAACCCAGAGTGCTTCCTTACTAAGTGTAGCAAGACTAACATAAACCCAACACATTTCATATGAAAAGCAAATTGGCTTTCTTAATATTTCAGTTTTCTAGCTTTAACTAAGTACATTTACCCATTACATGTGGAAAAAGAACTACAATCTGTTTTGTCATATAACACTACAGTAAACTTATAGAATCATAGAATCATAGAATGTTTTGGGTTGGAAGGGACCACTAGAGGCCATCGAGTCCAACCCCCCTGCAGTCAGCAGGGACACCGCCAACTAGATCAGGTTGCTCAGAGCCCCATCCAACCTGGCCTTGAATGTTTCCAGCTACCCTCTGGACACGACCATCCAGCCAGTTCCTTATCCACCGAACAGTCCACCCATCAAATCCATAGCTTTCCAATTTAGAGAGAAGGATGTTGTGGGGGACCGTGTCAAAGGCCTTGCAGAAGTCCAGATAGATGACGTCTGTTGGTTGTCCCTTGTCCACTGATGCTGTCACTCCATCATAGAAAGTCACCAGGTTTGTCAGGCAGGACTTGCCCTTGGTGAAGCCATGCTGGCTATCTCGAATTATCTCCCTGGCCTCCATGTGCTTTAGCATAACTTCATGAAAGCTCAGTCATATGGAGCGTGCTTGCAGTTGTTCCTAACTTCAGAATATCCACATTGTTCAACCTTCTTTTAAACTGCTCCATTCAACAGTAATTGTTTGGCTTTAAAGTGTTATATTTGTGAAGTTTTAATCATGTCGTTAATCAACATTGCAGATTATACCATTCAGAGTAGATCACAATTTCTACTTGTCATATTCATTCAAGTTTCAGTAATCAATTAAATGTTTTCTATTTGTAGGCATGATATTTTAATGATTACAGATTAAATTTAACTACTGTATGCCTGCCAGTGCTTTTGAGACAATACTACTTATTAAAAAAAAAAAAACCCAATATAGAAACATAATGCCTACAATACATTCTGAGTAAGATTAGAATATTAAATGCAGGATATAGGAGACTGTACATTGCCATGTAAACATTCATTTAAGGCAAACAAATTATTAAATGGAGCAGACTAATACAAATTCATGCAACCTACACTGAAGTAGAGAGGGATTTATATTATACTTTTAGAAGAATATGTAAAAATAATGCACACATTTAATGTACTTTGACAACTGAGAGTACAGAAATTCATGATTGGCCAGCTCTTTATAGGGCATCAAGAGTTTCTCAAACCATGGTGTATGATGGTTTACAATATTAAAAGATTTTTTCTCATCTGTGAAGATATGCATTTGTATTTTTCTTTATTCATGTGAAATTTCAGGTATGATTTTTAAAAAAAAGAATTTCACAACACCACTAAGAATGTGGGATGTCCCTGTGTTAATTTCAGCAGAGTATGAAATCTTTTTCCCCTTCCCAAAGATTTTCATCTGGACAGTGATGGAGTGCATCAGAGCCATGTAGTTCATGAATATTGCTTACAGTAGCTGCAAGACAAAACACTTTCTGTCAAAAAGATTCATGAAGAGAAGCAGGATTTATTTTTAGCAAATATGGAAATTCTATACCTTTTTCCCTCCTGCTTTGATCTCAAAATAGGAAAAGGGCGAAGGATGACTAAAGTAATAATTATGCTATACTTACAGTAAATATACTACAGCATGTAATGGAATCTGGCACAGTGCTATTGCCACATAGAAATATTAACAGGTTTACTTAGCAGGCCACTGTCTCAACAAGACTGGTCTGCATCCTATTCAAAACCTATCACAGTGCATGATCCATCACTCAATACCCTGTGCAGCATGGGCAGGTGTGGCAGCTAACACACCAGGACTCCAACTTCAGGTGGGACCGCTGCAATCTCGTGCTATATATGTGATAGCCCTGGCTCAGATCAGGTGCTATCAACTAAACAGTGGGACGCACTTATCTCTTACAACATTTGGGGAAAGAAAAAAAAAAAGGATCCCTTTCCAAAATAAACTCTTTTCCATTTGTATCTGCCCTCAAAAATTTCCAAAGCAAAATGCTGACTGAAGAAAGAGGAGCTTTACAAGTTGGTCATAAATGCATAAAAAAAGTCAAGTCAACATCCTTTAGTCCTGCAGTCAGCCTAACCCTGAAAAACACTACATCATATTTCTCATTCCAGGATTACCCTAATTCTCTCTACTATGGAATTTCAGTCCAAATCCTAAATTGCTCAGCTAGTTTCCACAGAAAAAAGAACACCTCCTTCCAGAATACTAATTTGAGTGGACAAATTAGTATTGTACAATTAATCTTTCTTGTGGTCTTTTTACACTCAAAATTCTGTTTACAGGAAAAGATGAAATGCTCTTTACATATGAAGTGAAGAATTTATTGTTAGTGTAGTTGAAATATTAAGAATCTATTCAAAGAAGAATTATTAACACAGATTTAATTATTGCAGAAAAAGAATATTTCTATACAGAAGACTTAATAGTAATAATACATTAAAAATAAACACATTTCCTAGTTTCCCAGTGTTATGCTCACCCTTCCCCTGCTCCTCTGCATCCTAAGGAGGTCAGTGGTATCAGTCCAGTATTGGGGGAGAGGCTGTTACACAAACTGTCAGCATACGTGAGTTCTTCACCAGGAGGAGTATGATGTATGATCTCCTCCCTCTAGGATGCACTTGGGATCTTTTTTGTGTGTTTATTAACATGCTTTTATGCCTTGCTCATTCCTCATTTAAGAAGGCAAACAGTGCCCTGGGCTGCATTAGGAAGGCTGTTGCCAGCAGATCAAGGCAAGTGATCCTTCCTCTCCTCTCAGCCCACATGAGACACATCAGGGCTGGGTCCAGTCCTGTGTTGTGGGAGTAAGCATAGGATCTGCAGGTGTGGTGGGTAAGGACAGGATCTTCAGTTGTGGTGGCTGACCTGTAGGATCTGCAGGTGTAGAGACTTTGGTTTGGGACCAATGAGAAAAGGGATAAATAGCAAGGGGATCACTCTGATTGTGCTTGCACAGGAACATGGGGTCCCTGCCTTCTCTGCAATATGCCTGCAATGCCACACCTGCCTTCGCTGCTACATGCCTTCATTGCCACAGTCCTGGGCTCCCACTACAAGAGAGGCAGGGACATACTGAAGAAAGTATGGGTCTGAAGAAGTGGGGTGTCCAGTACCAAGCCTGTGCCCCATCTCTTGGCACCCTGTGCCTTACCCCATGCTGTAACCTGCGCCTCCACTTCCTAAGATCTCTTGGTGTCACACCAGACCAGCGTTACTCTATAATACACCATTATGTCAGAGTTGTGAACATCTTGCTCTACACAGAATAACTTCTTGTTACTGTTAACCTATACAAACATATGGTTGTATCATACAAAGATAAGTAGAAGTGAAACAAAGTAGGCATAACCAAACCAAAAATTGCTGTTAGACCTAGGCCATGTAAAACACAGCTCCAGGTATTTCAAGATAAGTTCAAACAGGCCAAGCCTGACAAGCCTCAGTCCCGAGGCCTTCCAAACTTAGTACAAAGCCTGTGGCCTGTTACTAGCAGTGGCAATATCATACTGCAGGCCTACAGGCTTAGACATTGTGGAATAATAGACAAAAGATGTAAGCATTTGAGAATAGCAATGACTGGTTCAAAGCAGACATAAGGAAGAGTGGATAAATCTGACATAATGTTTTCTGGAAAAAAAATATGTATCATATGTATCACTGAAATCCTCTATTTGAAAAGTTTCCATTTCAAAGATCACTTCCCACAAGATGAAAAGGGAAAACTAGGAACAAACACTTCTAACCAAACACAGATCATAGTCAGTATGAATGTAAGTAAAGAAAACAGAAATTAGCAGTTTACTGGCAAGCTAGGAATCTATATGACTTGCTGCATTTCCCTTTCTGAATAACAAACTTCCACCTTTGCTCAGGACAATCAGAAACTGCCCTTCTGATATACCTTTTGCAGTCAACTGTTACTCAGGAGTAGAATAAAAGATTAATCAGGTAGTGGTTAAACAAACAGGCAAACAAAGTCTTTACTTCTACAATCACCTATGATAACTTCATCTGTCAAAATACACACTTTCTGTATATCTGTGTTGCTATGTATATCCCATGTTCTGTTGTATTCTTGATTTTGCTGAATCTTCATTATTAACTTCCATAAGTACTTGTGAAATGAGGGAAAGCAGACTTGACCCTCAATAGTGTTAAGGAGTGACACGCATTTTATAGAGTAAGAGATGTTCCCTGCCTGAAGGATTGATATGAGCAGAAAGAAATCCCACCAAGTGCAACAGAGCTAAATGGTATACCAAATTTACCAGGCTTTAAATTTGATCTTTCTTTATCAAAGAAACATCATGCAGACACTTCTCACATGGCAGTGAAGTCTTGTGCATTATTGTATCAACTGCATTACATTTGCTCAGAGTAAGAGAATATTCAGACTCTACCATTTCTTGCAACTAGCGACCTCCAACTTCAAGCATCTTGAACCTACCCACCTGAAAGCGACATAAGGCACAAGCAATATAACTATTAATAAATACATACGTAGTAAGTTTTCAAACAGATGTTACTTAACGAGCATTGCAGACCAGCTATACATCAGATACTCAGCCTCCAAAGGCTTAACCGTCAGGTAAGAACATTATATATAGCATACAGCTTATCTACCCAAATAATTTACAAGTCTGGTTACCAGCTTTGGGGATAGGGCAGTTAGTGAACTGGTTGTACCTACCCATACTACTACACCACTCTTTATCTATGCAGAGAAGAATAAAATGCTACCATGTTAATCATAGAAACACCTACACTGCTAACTACTTCCATTTGAGAAATACCCACAAAAGATTGACCAGTCTGCTAATCATTAAGGAGTAAATTCATTCCCAGCATAACGCCACCACTGTCACAGAACTTGTCACAAGTTATCACACCAGATAAATTTGGCTGAGCATTAAAATGCTTATTACTGTAATTATGATTTTTCTTTATAAAAATTCATTGAGAATGATCTGAACAAAATTAGTCTATAGCTGATTACAGCTCATGAATTTACAACAACATGTGAGTGATTACACTGAAAAATAATAAAACTTAGTAATTGAGTGTACAATGCAGAGTATATCAGATTTAAGAAAGTTTCGGTTGTTTTTCATTTTTCATAAGATAAACATGTTTTTTATTACTGCTGAGGTGCTTAAAATACATCATGTCAAAAATATTCTTGCAGGACTGTAGTTATTCCTATATAGAAAGAATCAAAGTCAATCAGTCTTCAAAAAATGAAGATTAAATGCTCTATTTGAGTGAATAAGTTAAATTCCTCAAAATATGTCCAAGTCTATTATGAGACTTCTTTGCCCTGCCTCAACTATAAAGGTTTGAGAACACTTGAAAAAACTTCAGATACTATCAGTATGCTCCTTAGCCTCTCTCAGTGAAGTATATAATTTGATCATTATTAGTTATGATCTTTTCATAAGCCAAATGTTTCTATAAAACAATGGTAGAAAAAAACCCTCATATTAATTTTTTAAATTAATAGCCAAAACAACAGTAATAAGAACAGCTCTTCTTATGTCTTCAGAGACAGCCACCAAAACCTTTTCTCCTTGTCAGGCTATACCCTGAGTACCAACCTTCAAAATCCACACATCAGAAACTTTTGGTGGCAATGTAATATTTACAAGGTTAAAACAGTGGCATCACAAGGCATACCATAGATTAAATCAGATGTATGAAATTAATGATAATAATAGGACTTCTTAAGTGTCGTGCAACTGGGATGCATCAACCTACGCAGATCACAAGTCTCATAGGAAACCTTATTCATTGCACTGAGTACACAACAAAACACAATGGACAGCCTGGACATTTATCATTACAGCTTGTGCTAGCTGAGTCTCTGCATCATCAGCTGGAATGCAATAATTCCTTGTAGCAACCAAAACCTATTTATCCAATGAGTTCCATGAGTAACTTAAGTCTGTTTATTAATGTATTCCAATCAGACACAAACCCACCACCCACAAGTGTCGCAAAGTCCTTCTATTGTCAGCAAAGTCTAATTATCTCCACACGTGTAATAAAGGCAGAATAGAACCAGAACATTTTTGTTAGATTATATCTACATCGGTAATAAAGGAACATGGAACAGAAGAAGAGGGGTTTTTTTAAACAGACTCTTAAAGAAAGAAACTGACAGAACTGACCTTTTTAATCTTTGTTGCTATGTTTTTGATGTACACATTCTTTGAGTTTCATATGTGATTTTGCCCTCATTAACCAAGTACCTTAGTTAGCTGCTAATATAATACAGAAACTATTAAATATGGGCCTAAAAAATCTGATTATGTACATTTTTGTTTCAAATTTATTAAAAAGGTGTAGTTATCCACCTGTAACTCTGCTTCTCTGTAAATACCAGATTCACTGGAATTCTATCTTGGATGGAGAACATGCCTAATATAAGACAGGACAGAGTTTGAAAAATCTGGTCCTTTAACACCTTCTACTTCAGTTCCATTTCATTAAAAGCCAAGCAGCAATGTAGTTCTCTCTCTCTCTCCAAGTGCCTCAATGAGCAAGAAGAAAAGTTCCTCAAAGTTTAATTGTTGCCCAATCGATATTTGTAAAATAAAGTTTTCCCAGAAAAGTCACTCTTGAAAAACCTTATTGACATAAAGAGAATATTGTACTAAGTGTATCCAAAACAAAATGGGCAGTACAACTACAGCCATTGCTATGACAAAGTGCTGTCCACTGGAATTCTTTGTGGTAGTAATTCTTTGTGGTAGCCAAAGATTATCCGTTCAGTGATTTTCATGAGCTACATAAATCCTTGTTCCTTTTTTTATCTCGTACTCTAAACCAAATTTCCTTCTTGGCGTAAAATTACGAGACACACACAGAGAAAAACTCACACAAACACCTTGGGTTTCACCTTGACGAAGTGCAGCTCAAAGGTCTCCAAAGGAATTTGGCTCCAAGTTCAGATGTCAAGATTATTCGTGACTGTCTTCTACCTCCTCCTCTTCTAAAACACCTGTAGTGTAGCATATAGACCTTATTGTATATAAGCTTATAGCATGCACAGTTGCAAGACACTGCCTCTAAACTACCTGCAAAAAACGCTGCAGTCAGCCGATCTGCACAGTTACTGACATTAGCACCAGCCTCAACGACACCCCCCACCCCCTCCCACCCCCCCAACAAAATTTAAATAGGCAAAAAATGAAAGAAAAGGATGCAGCAACATTTGCCTTCAGAAAAAAAGGGAATAATTTGAGTAAGGATACACTGTCAGCCTATTCTAAGACGAAGGCTATCCACATCCCTTTTTTAAAGGCTGACAAGATTAAGTGAGAGGATATATGACGTATTTTGCTGATTCTATTTTTCTGAAGATAGGCAGAATTATAAGCAGTTATTTATCCTTTTTTTTTTTTTTAAAAAACACTCCTATGATTAGCAGGAGAAGCCAGAACTCCATGCGAAGATCAGAAGGGCAAGTTCAGGGTTTAGACTGACTGCTTGAAATACAAAAGGTTGAATCGATGTGGTTTATTGCAAGTACTAGGATTTAATGCAAATTGTACAAGTTTTAACACAACACTGAGAAATAAAGAAAGTATTACATCAAAGCTAAGTTACTATTAATACTAATGACGTGGGTATAGTGTTCCTGCCTTGGTACAGGGTGATGAACCAGATGACCTTTTGAAGTCCCTTCCAGCCCTACTCTCTATAAATATTAAATTAAACTAGAAATACATCAGGGCAGTGACTCGCAGTATTGAATTGGTGCTAAATCAAATTAACCACCAATAATAATCAATCCTTATTTAGTCTAAGGAATTGTCTGTCTCTCCAATTATAAATCTCAGCTAAAGCATTCTATCAAAGCCAGTAAAAGCTGGAATTTGAATAGGTAAGTAAATTAATAATGGGACCAAATCACTTAGCATCTAGAATACAACCAGAGCTAATTATTAAGTTTCCGTTTTACATACTGACCAGTTTTCACAGGTACATCTTTCCTTCTCTTTTTAAGGTAGAAGCTTTATATCTTTTCCTCACAAGAAGTCATATGCAATAATGATTAGAGATTTAGGACTTCAGCAAGTAGTATTTACAAAATGATACTTAGGAAAAATTGCATCTGGATAATTTTTTTGTTTCCCTATTTTCACTACAAAACAAACATAAACAAGGTAATCTAGGGGCAAATTCTGGCATTATTGTAGATAACTACCTAATTCCTATTGATTCCCTCCACGATCTCAAAACATCTTTCCTATTCTTGCACATCGGCAGAAAATTATACTCCACAAAATGAAGTGGAGAACAGATCAATTTTAGCTCCAGAAGTTCTCCAACAGTTCTACACACTGTAGTTTATAGTATGTGTTTATATATCTAGAGAGAGAGAGCATAATTTGTAGATTATAGCATAATTTATAATTCATGTTCCAAGACATGTTTTCTGCAGCAAGGCAAAAGCTGCAGCTTTACTAATTAAGTTTAGTGCCACTTACCCCTAGTGAGCTCATCCCTATTTTCCCTCCCTCCATTGTTATTAAAATTATTTTCACCTGTACAGCTGTTGCACTCTCTGCGTATCAGCTACAACAGATTAGTTATGATGCCACACTGTTTGTATTTCAGAAGCAATCAGAAGATTCACAGGCATTTTTTCAACTATTTCCATAACATTAGTTAAATTGCCACTGTGATTTTGCAGCCCTGCTCTGAAATCAATTTTAAGAGCAGTGCTAATGGGCTGCTTTTATGTCAGCTGATAGACAACTAGTCTGAGGGACAGATGTGTCATCATTCATGTCTTGAAGTCTTCCTTTTTTCAAAGTCACTTTTCCAGGTAGCGATGTAAGGCTGCAATTTTATATTGACATCAGGATCTGCTTTGAAATGCACCTTGCAAGACACCCCAGACAGAGAGTAGCCCGACCTCAGGAAAACTTTGTTCCGAGAGCTTCGGAGTTATAAAGTGAACCTCTTTGCTCAGGTAACCTGTAGTGAAGCCTGCAGAACAGAGTAATGCAGTAAAGTAATCCCTTTTCCTACAATCAGATTTTGTTAGAAGTTAGAGATACAAGCTGTAGGGAGAACATATGCTATGTTTTGTTTGAAGGAACAGGGAACTTAAATCTACACAGAAAACATTTTCAAGGAACGTGTCAAGACCACCGACAAATGTGAGGGCCAGCAGGAAAACATCGAGGCCACTGAATGACTGTATATAGACATAATGTCAGCACTGGGAACATTGGCTGAGCTCAGTGATCTACAGTGCCGAACCCAAACTGGTGAACTGTGTTTTGAGGGGCAACTATAAAAAGTTCAGTTGTTTGGTTGAAAGTTTCAGAAGAGACTGTCAGCCCCTGAAAATAACAGGCATAAAAAGTAAACTGCTTGAAAAGAGAGGTATAAAACCAAAGCAAAATTCAAGGAGGCAGTGAGAAATGGAATCCAGCTCCAAAAGCCAGAACTCCAAACATATCGCTATCTCAGTGGTGTCCAGGGAGAAGCTGTGAAGCACTGGTAATTGATTTTACACTGGTGCTTCAAATGACCACAATTTTGGAGGCAGAGGACTTTTATTCTAACTCACACAAAGCATTTGATACAAAGGAACATGTAGCCAGCCAATATCATTTCTTTAGAAATAGACATTGAGCAATAATCGCATTTTACTTTGAACTGTACCAAGAGCTTTCTTCCTGGTACAGTTTTTACAGGAATAGCTGACTGCAATTTCAGAGAAATTTCTTACAACACTGAAATATGGT
>NW_009258727.1:5529473-5549597 GCF_000687185.1 Egretta garzetta | reverse complement strand
GGGAGGGGGGGGAACAGAGGATACTTCTCATGGGGAGGTGTGTAGCTAATGAAATACCCTGAAAAAAAAATCACAATTTTCGTATACACATCTGCCTTTGCCTGTATTTCAGTCACCATGTATTCTCTTTATTTCCACATTATAAAGACAATACTATGCATTAAAAAATAGGAAATATTTTTCTTTGCTGTAGTGTCTATGCTTTAAAGATGAATCAATAAGCAATAGGGCTAAACAGGAATATGCTTACTAGTAACTTTTTCAAATGTCTTTTACAGTTTTGAACAGTGACACTAAGCTGTTCATAACACTTGCACAACTTCCAGTATCCTCTACCACATCATATTTATTCATACGATGTTGAGCCATTTTGAATAATTTCATGCATATCAATGTCCATAATTGTTTCAGGCACTCCAATAGCACATGCTTCATTACTGGGTGTTAATCCAGAGAGATTGTTTTTTGTCAACACTCCCTCCTCATTGAATAGTTATGGATTGTATCATTTATTTTCATTATTTCTCTCTACACTCACTCTATCTTTTAAAAGCTTTTTAAGCTAAGCCGTCCAATAGTAACCCTATAGCACTGTTTAAAGGTAGTATGCTGTTTGTTAGCATACAGTGTTATCATAGCAGATGACAACCGCTTTTCTCTGCTTTTTATCTCTTTTCACATTTGAGAAAAAGAACTTGGTGACCAACATTATTATTGCCCTTGCAGAATTGTTCCTGTATAGTAAGAGTCACAAGGGCCAATTTGATGAAAATATGATGCTACCCTTGGTGGGAAAGATGGGACTGAAGTCCTGAAAGAGTTTAAACCTGGAACCTGTTTAATAATTTTAGTTTATTCCATCTTCCACAATTTAGTAATGCAGAATTTCACAGCTACTCAGAGCAGAGACAGTCTCTCTCATTTCAGTTATGCCATCCTGTCAAATTAAGACAGGATTAATTAACTCCTAGATTCCTTCTCTTCATCATTCCTTCCCATAGCCCTTGTTTTTTGATGAAGTGACAAAGAATCCTGCATTTGTTACCACATGTACTACCACATCACTGACATCTGCTTGGCAGAAGGCAACAGCATGTTGTACATCTGTGCATTTAAAGCCTCAGTACACCAGAGCCTTAACACAACCACACAATATACATGCTATATGTATATATGTACTCTACATACTGGATAATCTCAATCATTGTGTTTCTGAGTATCTTATTTACACATATTGCACACATACAGGATCAAATTTGAGCTTGCCCAGTTTTATACTCAATAACTATCAACTTCAGCTAGGCAACACATGAATTTGATCTCAATAAAGCCTACAGGACCAGCTTAAAAGTTAAGGTTCTTCTCATATTTTCTTTTCTGTGATGTTCTGTAACATTTCTATTTAAGCTTTTTCCCACATAAATGAAGGGTTTAGAATAAAAGTTGAAAACTAAAGTTTAGTGAATTGCAATAAAGAGACAACTTACTGAAAGAAGTCTAATCCTGACAGCACAGACCGCCATAAAAGATAATTTGACCTGGAGAGCTTTATACAGACACAATTCTTCAAGTATCCTAATAGGCTTATGTTACACATCTCTTCACTACACAACCGTCCGCAGCATAGATACCCTTATGTCACAATGATCAGGGATTGTAAAGAAAATAATAAATGCCAGATGGTAATGGTTTCACAAAAGATTACAAAACTGTTACTGTTCGTATACTAACATCTGCATGAAAAAGAGGCATTTTCCTTTCTCTCTCCTCCTACTATTCTTAAGCCTTTACTTTGATTGCTTTTTCCTGAGGTTTGTTCAGACTGTAATGACAAACCTGGTATCACTCAAGTATCCAGGCAAACTAAAGACAGACTGAATTGGTGCAGCAAGATACAAAATTAATCAGAAATCTGTTCTCACGCCTACAAAGAATCAGTGGATCTTCTATCTTAATGAAGCCTTGGTTTTCAGTCAAGGGGAATAAGAAAAGGCAAACAGGGAACCTCTGTGTCTCATTAGAAACAAAAAAGTGATTCCAGCACAGCTCATCAGTGTTCAAAAGCAATCATTTTAGTATACTGCCAGCTCTGCCTTTTCTTTTTCTTTTCATGCTGAACTGACAACTTTTACTCCATCCACAAAGAGGCTGACAGGTGGAGCAGCAGCTGAGCAGCTGCAGGCATTTGGCTGCCTGTAGCTTGCTGCTGGTGTCTGAGAACTTCTCTTCACTCTGGTGTTCATCTCCCCGGAGAACTTGGGAAGTCAGCAGCACAGTGCTGAGTCTTTTCTACTGCAACTACACCAATGGTGCAAAAGAAGCCAAAAAGGTTAGAAGGACTTCATCTATCCCCCATTATTTCCAAAATACTGATATGCGTGTCTCCCTCTTGAATTAGACAAACAGGACAGAGAAGACTCTATTGCCTCTGAATGGTTTGACAAGAAAGGAAGCATGTTGAAAATCCACCTCTGTCACAGCTTTCACATTAAAATGTGATTATTTCTTAGCCTTAGCAGCCCAGTAGATAACAGCAGTTATGCCACTGTAGAGCAAACAGCTCTTTTCAAAAGTCTGGACCAAAGCTGAGCACCATGATTTTGTTCTCTAGCATGATGACTTCACTATTCTACCACCACCTCCAGTCTACTACAGAGATAAAATGTGAATCCCTGAAAGCAAAAAACAAAAACCCCAAGGCAGTCCTGGCGGAGAGCAGGTACATAAGACATGCCCTACATGCAAATAGCCCATACAAGCTACATGGATGTGGAGAGCAGAAAGCAGAGCCTGCATCTTTCATCTCAGCCACCTTCAATGTCTTTTTTGCTACTCTGCTCCTGAACTCTTATTAGAATCCTCCAGGACAGCTATCCATTCAATCATCTGTGACACATATATATCTATTCATTCTGCTTGCAAATGTGCAATACTGACAGAAATAACTGACTGTCACAATATTTACTTCCAAAATGAAACGAAAAAATGTGAATCCAAGAGCTGTGTTAAAACATAGCACAATATATGATTTAATGTGTCCCTGAACATAAAAGAAATCCTCTACTCCAAACAAGGGAACATGCATAGGGCTGGAAATCAGGAAGTCCTCAGCTTCTTTCCCATTTCTGATGTTCTTTACACTTTGTTGAAGGAAGACTCCAAGGATGAACAAGATTCACTGCTGCAGTTTTTCCTTATTACATGCTAGTGACCTGCTTAACTTCCCTCAATCTATCATGTAAGATGTAAAAATATAGTTACTGCAGTCTGAAATCTGTTTGGAGATCCCTAGCTGTTGTGGTTTAACCCCGGCTGGCAACTAAGCACCATGCATCCGCTTACTCACTCCCCCCAAAATGAGACGGGGGAGAGAATCAGAAGAGTAAAAGTGAGAAAACTCATAGGTTGAGATAAAGACAGGTTAATAGGTAAAGCAAAAGATGCACATGTAAGCAAAGCAAAACAAGGAATTCATTCACCACTTCCCATGGGCAGGCAGGTGTTCAGCCATCTCCAGGAAAGCAGGGCTCCATCACATGCCAACTTTTGCTGGATCTAGAGCTAGAGAAGGAGGTAGCCTCCCTAGCTTCTGTAAATCATCCTGTTATCCAATGTTAACAGAAATTATAAATTGAATTCAGTTCAGCTATGTGCTATTGTCCTTTTTCACTGTCTGCTTTCTTTCCCACATTAGGTTACATTTGGCACATTCACACAAACAATTAAGTGACATTCAGAAGCTGCTCACCTTTGCCTCTTTATATCATCTTAACCTCTGCCTCTCTATATCTTAACCTCTGCTAGCCTCAATACCAAGCAAAACACAGACAGACAGTTGTTCCGTCTGTCTTTACTCTGCCCATTTGCCAGTAAAGGGTTTGAGTATGTTTGCTGATTTCAGTCAGTCAAATCTGAAAGTTGAAGTTTAAGCGTAGCCAGATAAGTAAATTACTACAAGGCTTACAAAACTCTGTATCTAAAGGGAGAGACCAAAACTCACATACACCAAAGGGAAGGAAATCACAGTCTCTATTTTTTCTGTCTGTTAGCCAGCTAATGGCAATCATTTCCCAAAGACAGCCTCACCAAATGGCATACGGGTGGCTTTGGAGGAGCAATGGAAGGACAAGGGTACTCCAAGAGAAGAAGCAATGGGTGCCCCCACACCTATCTTCCTGGGGAAGCCCCTCCCCTTCTGGCTATCACATGACCCCCTTGCCCCAGAAGTCCCTCCCCTTTTCCAGTTACATGGTCTATTCACTCCACCCCGTCTGCCTTTGGAGGTCTCCATTTTGTAAAATGTCATACCCCGCATGATCACAGAGCACCCTGTGATTGCTCAGCAGGACCAGTTGCCCCTTCCCATATGCCGGCATGGGAAGTCCCTTCCCACCATGCGCACAGGGCCACTGTTTGTTTTCAGATGCCAGTTTATGGTTGGGAGCCACCATTTTGTAAACTGTGATATCCTGTTGTGTTTTCATGTGATGGGCTCTCAGTCCCCACATCTCCCTCACAGCCAGGAGTGGGGCAGAGCCAGGGGCAGCAGGGGTCAACAGCCCTTAAACTCAGCCATACCAGAGCAGTGCCTGGGGCACAGTCCTCCACAAGACAGCAGCTCCTCCTCTCCTGCCCTCCCATCACCATGGTTCCACAAACATATGTTTAGGCTTTTTTAATTGCTTTCCTAACATTTAGATAGCTAGGTTTAGTTGTATACAGTTACTGAAAGACACTGGGGAGATTCAGTTCCGTGCTCTGGTGGTGACAATTCATTGTGTCAGGATGAGATGAACCCAGTCCTAGAAATGCAGGTTTTCTTCTGTACTTCAGCACTAGAGATGACCTCTTATTTTGGCAAATAGGGCATTCCATCTCGCACGTTATAATTATATGAATGAATATTGAATTGCTTATTGCAGTATAGATATCTTTTAGAGACTTCTTAAAACATAACGACTGCCAAATTAGCCTGGGGGAAATGATGTTGCAACACTCTACCAACAATGTAGCTCAATTAAATATCTCCAAGGAAGGAGATATTAATCTATGTTGAATCATAACTGATTTCAGTCTCTCAGACTCACAATCTCATATCCACAAGCATCAAGATGCATGTAAATAGCCTGCCAAGCATTCTGGCCCTAAGACACCTGTATCCAGATAGTCTGTCCAAGATTGCTTGCAATGATGTGGAGGACAAGGAGCACCAGTTTTTAACCTGCTTCCCACACTTCCTGGGTTTTTCTTAGGACTGTGCTTATTTTGGATGTGTTTCATTCTCTCCTTCAGGAGCTGGCAGTGATTAACCTCTCTGTCCTGTCCCACCTCTGCAAGTCATCAGGATTTAGTCACTGTCTCTGTTTCAGATCTGCTTGTCCTGAGAAAGTGTAAGTAGATGTGTGCTAGGATCTTGATAACCTGCTACTGTAGGTGTCGGCAACACATGTGATTTTTATAGCCCTTCTCCTCCTGGCATTTTCACCCATGTGTTCACATTCACTCTCCCTTCATATCAATATAAATGTTTTTAATGATTTCCCTAGGCCTAGAAGATTCCTGGGTTTCTGTTTTCTAATATGTTGTAGTCACTTTGGTACCTGCTGGCAACAAAATGACAGCTGCCCTTTATGATTCAAGAGTTTTCTTCTGAAAAGTCTCCCAAGCTTCTGGTACTGCCCCTCAGTATATCAGCATTATATGATAGTAAACTTTCCACCTTTCTGTTTTGGAATTGCAAAAGAAGATAACAATTCACTTCCTTCTATGCAGCCATTTTGTCTGTAAATTCTGACCTTATCCAGTGTTCATATTCTATCTCTATTTTATTTGATTCTGGTAAGCCTTATGGTGAGTCTTCCCAATTTATCACGCTCTGTTACCCACATTACATTATCCCTTTTTATGCAAGACAAATTGGAAAAAAAGTTTGCTGTTGAAGAAAGAAAACCAGAAAGAAGTTTGTTGAACAACAAAAAAGTATTTATTTCATTTTTAAATAATATTCTAAGCGCTCCTGTGAATTGTCATAATACCCTTTCGCTGGTGGTACTGCCACAGGTTTGTCAAGGTCTACGTTATTGGCTAATCAGAACTTTATTGGTTATAATAGAGATGTCACTTGGCATCAGATAAAGATCTTGACCCAAGTTCTAATTCTTCTGAAAAGTCTCCCAAGCTTCTGGTACTGGCAGGTAGTAGAGACAAAGTTTAGTTCACAGATCCCTTTAATGAGAAAGTCAGGATGTTGAAGGGAAAACAGCTTTGCAAGAATCAGGAAGCCATTTTAACGAATTCATATTAATAAGAAGAAACTTACTTTGTGCACATGATTCTACCACAGAGAACGTTTCATACCATAGTAAACATTGAAACACAACTTCAGGTTTGTTTCTTTAGTCTTACATTCTGTTAGTACTGTTCAGCTGGAGAAAAAATATTTCATAATAGGAAAAAAAGAAATTATTCAAATACTTAATCATCAGACCATTAAGATAATTTGGAAAGTTGTTTCAGAACCATTAGTATGATCATAAAAATCTACTGATAAAAGTGTACAAATATAAGCCTTGAAAGACAGATAATTACTAAAGAGAAGTCGAGCAGCCTCTCCATGCCTTTGTACGGGCTAGGATTGTTGTCCTCCATAGCACTCCTGAAAAGTCATCCAGTTCCAGATGCTATAGTTCACACAAAGGTAACATAGATATGTAGTTAAAATGTGTTCCATAGGCTTCTGCATGTCCTTAGTACATCTCTTGTACCCTTACAGCCTAGAAGAAAGCTTAAGAACAGAGATATTTGTAGACAAAAGGAAATTCCATTTTGCAGAATTGTTGTATCTTACTAGAATCTTATGAATCAGGTACCCAGGTAAAGGAAAACAGCATTCCAAGGCAGGCACACCAATGTGACAGAATTAATGTAAAGCTTCTTATTTCCACCATGTCTTTGGTCACAGCCTTCCCTTCTGCCAGGCATGTTTTCCTTGTGCACTGAGGAAGAAATTAGTACTTTGGAAATTAGTACCTAGAACACAAAATTCTAAGGAAGGAAAAAGCATTTAATGGTAAACTACATAGCAACCAAAATCTCACATAGGAAGTGTGAACTATTGAATACTTGAGAAGTTTATTCACATATACTTCTGAAATCAACAGGATGAAAGTAAAGAATAAACTGTATGTGTTTGAGAACATGTTCTAATAACTATTTTCAGCAGAATGGTAAAGTTATGATTACGTTTAGGTTTCATCATAAGTCTTCCAGACCAAAATAACTTCAAATAAATCTTATCAAACGATAAAAATATTCACTGATGTTTAGCTATGTAAACAGTGATGTTTTTATGTGACCATTAATATGTGAAGAAACAAAATGAAATATCATTTAAACAAAAAGTTTCTAAATATAGGAAAAACATAAATATTGACAAGAATTCAATGTTTTATTCAACTCTAGTCCTTGTTTCTTTTAAAGTGCTTTCTTGCTGCCTTGTATAAGCTGTAAGCATCCTGGTTTGCAAGCCAGGTTGCCACTTGGCAACAGACCATTTCTGTTTGCCTTTTAGCAGCTTCTAACAGAGAATTTATACCCCCAAAGCCTCCCACCTCCCCAGGAGCATAGTTAACTTTTAACAGAAGTGGTGGCATAGACATGTTTACCAACTGGCAGCTACTACACACACATAAGAAAGGAAACACTGGACTTCAATTTAAGTCATGCACAGAGAAACTTTAACAACAGGGTATGAGGGGAGTTGGCTGCCTGCCAGGCTTTGCCAGCTTTTTTCCTTTTTTTCTTCAAACACTGCTGTCTCTTCTATGCCTGTTCTCCTTCCTTGGATTGCTACAGGGCCAGACAGGAAGGTGAATAGACCATGGCACACCTCAGTCACTTCGATGGAGTTTTTTGAACTGTCTATAAGTTAATTGACTTAAGGATAAGGAAACACATGTAGCACCAACCTGCACCCCGTAATGGTCCCACATGTAGCTCCCCCACAGCCACGGGGAAAGGGCGCTTACCCCACCACCACCCACGCACTCTGTGTGAAACTTATCTCAAAATATCAGATTGTGATTCACAGGCCCATTTGCTACTTTTTTTCTGGTTCACGTGGAGATGTCAGGAATTGCTTTGGAGTTTTTCCTTATTGCCCCCGCATACATGTTCTTCTGAAGCTTGGATTTTGCATTTTCCCAGGCACTGTTGCCTGCATCTTCCAGTTGGGTGCAAAGCCCCAAAGCCCACACTAGTGCATGGTCATCCTAGTAAGTCTGGGGCTGGATACAGGGCCTCTTGGAGGAGCTCCCTGCACAAGTCTCTCAGTTGCATGTAGCAGGGGTTGGGCAGGGGCTCCTTGGTAGCCCCCTTGGATGGGTCCATAGTTTTTGGGTGTGTCCCAAAGTGTTTGTGGCCTTCCACCCTTCTGGTGTCCCCCCCACCCTCACGAACTTCCCCCCACTCCAGCATGCAAGGGCTTGCTCAGCAGCCTTGTAAAATGGGGGGCCTCAAACTTGCCTTATACCTTTTACCTGTTTCCCTTCTTTTCACATTAAAACTTTATTTATTAATTTCATTAGCTATTATTAAAGAAAGTTTTGTACGTTATATACCTACACTTCTAGGTATATATATTTTTTAATGTATGTACCTTCCTGTGTATGTATAATTATATGCTATATATACACACATATAAATATATATAAAGTGCATGCATAAATAAGCAACATCTATATTTATGCATATTTCTACACTCTTTTGTATGTAAGTTTATATATAGAAATAAAAAGTTATTAATAAATGTATCTTTCTCTCTATATTAGCATTTTGTGGTCCAAATGGGTAGCCAATCACAGGGTCATGACCCTGTCAGAATTGGCAGCTCCCTGCCATAAAACAACATTGCAGCCCCGGTGTATTTAGCAAAAGGAGAGTTGCTGCGATGACACCCCTCCAGCGTAGATGGTAAGGGCAGGCTTGTCCTGACAGCCAACCAGAGGGCTGAGAACCCCTGGGGTACGACAATGTCACAAAAAGCCATCATCCAATCACAAAGCAGTATGAAAACATGTGGGCTGCAACTGTCCATAAGCTACTTGGATCATGCAGGACAATTAGTTTCTCAGTTCTTAGAGCAAGATTAAGGTAGAGCTGGGTGGGATATCTTAGGAGTAGGAGAAGGGTAGAGTTTAGGAAGAAGAGCTCCAAGTACCGCAGAGGTAAAAATGCAGGAAAGCCGAAAACACGAACATTTTGTTCTATCATGTTAAAGCTATTAAACAGTGAGAGGGTTTATTTCAGCAGAAATAAGGGAGCACGCTTAACTTTCTTCTACTGCAAGACTCAAACCTATTTTATATTAAAGCATCAGTTTACCATTAACATTATCTGGCCGAATGGGACACATATTGCAAATGCTTCTTTTCAGAAGCTAGAATCCAATTCCTGAAATGGATCTATCACACCTTATTTTTTATAACAGTTCTTAGTAAATTAGGAACATATAGTTCTGGGGAGGTTTTTTTTGTTACTCCAAGAAGAAAAAAGGACTATTCTGAAAAGCGGACAAAACATTTTAACTTAACAGAAGTATGCCCTTTTTCTTTCTTGCTAACCAGTGAAAAGGGATTACTTTAACAGATTAACAGGTAAAACATTAAATTCTGTGTTTCAGTGTACATACAGTTAGATTCACTTCCATCGAGCAAACTTTTTTTCTGCCTTAGTCAGACAGCATCATAGAACAAATTGTTTGAAATTTAAGTGAGGCCCAACCAATAGCTAACTTCCAGTAAGTGACAGAAAAAGTTGTAGTACAGTAATCACAACAATTCCACAACAATTCTTTATATTTATCTTAGAATAAGTCTGTATTAGCCATTACTAATTTGTGTACATCTACTAATGTAGTTCATATCTAGCTGCATTATCTAGCACTGACGGGAAATTGAAAGAATCCTTTGTACAGTGACTTCAGTATTATATATTTAAGAGTGAGATCTGGAATACAGCATGTTTTGGTCAGCTAGAATAATTTTGGGACATATTCAGACCAAGCCTGAAAATCTCTGAACAGGTTTTTAAATTTTATTCTTTACTGAAATAACAGAACTTATGTCAGTCCGATTTGATGTTGTATCAGGTCATATTGACACTGGACAAGCCATTACCAGCAGTTGTCTACACAAGGAAAAGGCAACACTGATTTCTGGTTTCAAGCACTGTATTTTCAATCATTTATTTCCTGATTAGGGCTGTGAAACTACAAACTTGTGCATTTATTTTAACATACAAATACTCTTTTTCACTGTGAAACCCTATATTCACATGTTTATCAGTGAATAAAAGTATCTTTATGTGATTTTATAACTGCTGTGTTTTCTACAGATTTCCTACTTATAGGCCTCATCATGTTTTCCTCACTTCAAAGACAGCCTGCAAAAATTATCCTTTGAAAACAATGGAAGTTCCTTAGATTCATATAGCACTTCAGAAAGTTTAACTTAATGCTATGTCATTGTTGAGAGCCTTTGATCAAAGAATTTCACAACCTAAGCTTGTAAAATATTCAAATCAATCTTTTTGTTTCTGCAGTGCATTCACGAAATAGTCTGCTAGCAGTTTTCAAATTTTAGACTGTTTTTAAGAATACTGTTGATTCAGAAACAATCCTTTTTCTTCTTTAAGAAATCATAGCTATAGCAAGCACAGAAAGATTAAAATAGAAAAATTGTAATATTATCCATATGATAATGTTTGGCATAGCTAATAATTCTTTTAAGATGTCTAAAACCTTGATTTTCTATTACTCAGTTGTCTGAAAACCTTTTAGGAGTGGAATTTTCCATATGATTGGTCTTAGCTTTTGGTCAAATTGATTTGGGTTTGGGAATTTTTCTGTAAAATACATTTTCCATTGTGCATATGAACCAAAGAATGGTGTATATACCATTTTTCCTTAGTATGTTCCTATCAAAGTTCTTAAACCAGAAACTTCACAGATAACCAAATTGTTGACATACCTACCCAACCAGAAAAGCAATGTGAAATGGAGAAAACATATAGAGAATTTTTAACATTTTAAATTGCCTGTAGGTAAATTTTCACCAAAGGTCCAGCCCAGTAAATTGAAAAAAATGAAATGTCTCCAAGATTAAATTAAGTTTAAGGAATAATAATGATTAGCAGAAAATATATCTAAGACAGGAAATTGGAATAAAGCTTCTGGCCACTCAGAAATTAATTTCTAGGGCAGTTTCTGAGCTAGATAGCATGAGAAGAGGAGCTAAAATGCTTTAGAATTATGCTTGGTTGTTATATAGAAAGGATTGCATGACAAAATTGGAATTACAAGAAACAGAAAATTAAGCTAATTACTTAAGTAATTATTCTTATGCATTGGTTCAGCCTGACTAGGGTCACCTATAACCTTTATCAAAACATGCAGTAATAGGATGTGCCAATTTTGTTCTTTTCTGGTTTTCTTTCAGTGGCACAATATGGTTATGGATTTTTGGTTTTATTATCAGTCCTGTGTTTGTTAAATATTGCTGGGGAAGATTATATGGCCTTGGCAGGGTGGCACCATGTAAACAGATGATCTGTGGAATTTTATAAAACTGCATAATCAATTACGAGAGCAACAAGGATGATAAAGGGACTGGAGCATCTACCCTATGAGGAAAGGCTGAGGGAGCTGGGCTTGTTTAGCCTGAAGAAGCAAAGACTGAGCGGGGATCTCATCAACACGTACAAATATCTTAAGGGTGGATGTCACGAGGACAGAGCCAGACTCTTTGCAGTGGTACCCAGCGACAGGACAAGCGGCAATGGGCACAAACTGAAACATAAGAGGTTTCAGTTGAATATGTGGAAGAACTTCACTTTGAGGGTGACGGAGCACTGGAACAGGTTGCCCAGGGGGTTGTGGGGTCTCCTTCTCTGGAGATATTCAAAGCCCGCCTGGACGAAGTCCTATGTAACATGTTCTAGGAGAACCTGCTTTAGCAGGGCGGTTGGACTGGATGATCTCCAGAGGTCCCTTCCAACCCTTGCCATTCTGTGATTCTGTGATTACTCTGACAACATCCTAAACTTAACCACCCAAGCAGACATCCCTTCCAGTCTTCTGTTCCACTGTTCTCAGCATGGCCTGCATTAAGACTTCAGACACTGTTTTGCCTGTTGAGGGAGTTCTGTTGCAGAGATAAGAGGTGGAGAAAGGACTGAGAATGTTGAGGAGAGAGAACAACATTATGCCATTACAAACTTCACAGGGCACCTATATCTGGAACGCTGTGTGAAAGTCCCTCCTGGTCAAAAGGATTCAGTGCATCTGCAAAAGTTTCAAAGGAGCAAAGGTGATCTAAGGCCTAAAAAGGTTCCTATAAAGGCTTATGATGTAAGTTCTCAGCCTCCAAAAAAGACAAGGATTTTAATCTATTATTCACTATTTCTTCCCATTTAGGATCTAGGGGGCAACAAATGAATCTATCAGACAGTAGGCTAAAACCAATCAAAAAGCAGTGTATATAGTATATATACATATATAGTATATATACATATATAGTATATGTATAATGTATAGTTATATGTTATATGTCATGGTTAAACCCCAGCAGGCAGCTAAACTCCACACAGCTGCTCGCTCACTCCCCTACAGTGGGATGGAGAAGAGAACAGGAAGGCTAAAAGTGAGAAAACTCATGGGTTGAGGTAAAGACAGATTAATAAAGAAAGCTAAAGCTACATTTGCAAGCAAAGAAATTAATTGACTACTTCCCATCGACAGGCACTCAACCATTTCCAAGAAAGCAGGGTTCCATCAAGCGTAATGGTTACTGGGGAAGACAAATGCCATAACTCCAAACTTTCCCCCTTCCTCCTTCTTCCCCGTCCAGCTTTATATACTGAGCATGATGTCATATGGTGTGGAATATCCCTTTGGTCAGGTGGGGTCAGCACTTCTTGTGCATCCCCAACCTACTCACTGGTGGGGTGGGGAGAGAAGCAGAAAAGGCCTTGACGCTGATCAACCCTGTTGCGGCCACAAAGCCAAAACAGAGCAGTATATGAGCTGCTATGAAGAAAATTAACTCTACCCCAGCCAAACCCATTACAGTACAGTATGCAGAATCTATGTCACAGCGTGCTGTAAATGCTAGTGCCATGGGAGTCACACCTGGGCTGGAGAAGTTCAAGAGGAAGCCACCAGAGGCTTCTAAATATCTGCCAACCATTTTGGTGAGAGAAATTGCTGGAGGATGGGAGAGAATTCCCAAGAAGGATCATATATGCTTTCCCTCTTTTCCCCTGCTGTGGACAGCCACTGTTGACCACTGCTGGAGCCAGGACAGCTGAGCCCAACTGACCTTTTGTCTGACACAAAGTGATTACTATTTTTAGCAGACCTGCACACAACATTTACAAGCAAATTGCAGTCTTACACATTGACATAATATAAAAATGATCTCTGCTTAGCTCTTTATTCCTAATAAATCCTAGCACAAATGACATCTCAATTACCACATTTCATTACAACTCTTAGATAATTTTTCTCTTTTTCCCCAACTGAGTTCAAAACATGGCTTAAAGCAGTCCTCATAAAGAAGTAAAATCTCTTTTTCACAGTAGAATGGCTCAAGGGACAGTTTGAGATCCAGTTAAAGAAGGAACCAGTTACTAATAACAGATGCTTTAATTAAGTAAGGTCTGTTTCTTTTGTTTCCTGGGTACTATTGTTATGTTCTTCGATATTATAAACTTTTATTAGAACAAGCACGCCTCTCTAATCCTTGCAGATAAAACAAGGTCAGAACATGGACAGTTGTAACATCTGCATGAGTTAGCACTCAGGGCTCTGGGATGTGTGAATTGCTTAATGGGTTGTTAACTCAGATGTGCATTGATAATAACTGAAAGATCAACTTGTCAACATTACTTATTTGGCCACTGATCAAAGCACTATAAGAGGATGAGGGAGATAATATGAAGGTCAGAATAATTTTCTGTGGGGATTTCACTTTGGCACATTAATATTGTTACTCCCTAATAGGTTACTGAGGAAAAAAAAAACAATTACGAAACACAGGGCGAGCCAATAGAACAGAATCTGTTGTGGAACACCATTTCAAGCAGGGAACCAGTCTGAGCCCATGTTGCATTTAAAACTCACTGGTGAGCCCAAGGAGTCAAAACACACAAAATGAAATCTTGTTCAGGGCTCTGAACAGGTTCTCATTTTGGTGTCTCATATGTGTGAAACCTAATTCGCAATTCCTAGAGGTTCCTTGAGTTCAAGACCTACTATCCTAGTAACATTCACTACAGAAGTCCCTATGGCCTAGTTATGCAAGGAACTCTGCAATAGAATAAAACAATGGCTGCCTGGGAGAATTTAATCCAATATCATACCTAATATTATTTTGAAGGCAGGCGTAGAGCAAAGAAGAAAGAAGGTTTCATTCAGTTTCAGTATTTCAATGAAATGACTTAAATGTTACCAGCTGAATGTTTTTGTTTCATTATGTAGGTTCCTGTTTTCATTATTTTTTTTTTCTTCTTTTAATCAGAATTTTGTTATGAAAAGAGCTTGATGAAAAGAAAATGGAAGAGGGCAGGCTGTGAGGCACCAACCTTGGGTCAAAATCATCCACAAGAATCTATGAACTGAATGTGACAATGACTGAAACAGGCACAACATTTGCATGAAACAGTTCAGTCTCCTGCAAGCTTTTCACTATCATTTTATTAACAGAATGTCACAACTGTTAAAGTGAAAAAGTTCAAGAGTGCACAAGTTTTGCCAGGGAATATAGCACCCAAGTATGCCCTCTTATACTCTCTCCAGTAAAGGAAAACAGAAAACTAAACCCACTATATTACCAACCACAAAATTTGGCGAAAAAAAAAAGTAAGCTAGTTCCTCTTCACTGTATCAGTGGGTTCTGTTAAGGAAAGGAGAAAATAAGTCACTTGCCAATGAATGACAACAGCTTATCTATAAAGGAGGTGTTGTATGATTCAGATTCTCTAATTGGAAAAACATCTTATTTCTCCTATATTAGTGGGTTTGCTTCTCTTAGGTGGCTTTGCTAGAAGATACTGCAATTCTTCTCAAGTATACTATATCAAATCTATTTTATTTTTTGGAAAAAGAAAAATTATATATCCAATGTGTCAACTGTGATTTGTGAGCTATAACTGAGCAGGCACAAGTGTTAGAGGCTTCTAGGAAAACCCAGGGTATGTGGTATTGAGTTTTATCTGTCAACTTGAATCCCTGCAGTATTAGGCATGTTAAAACAAAGCTCCTGTCCTACCACATTGTGGGTTCAGACATATCTGAACAAATAAATCACTGTAATACACAACAGCATCTACAAAACATGGTTGTCACCTACTGACATTTATTAAGCAAAAAACTGGCAGCAAAAATGCATGAAGCTGATGCCAGTCGTTGGGAATATGCAACTATTTATATTTAAAAAGACATATATGTCAAAACAGAAAACACAGTGTGATCTGGAATCTCATTACCTACTACAATTTAAGGAGAATGATGTAGCATTCCACTCTAATGGCAAACTATTTTTAAACAGTGGAGTCACAAGGTGTGGTTTCATCATCAAAAGGTTTCTTTTAAGGTAAGAGTAAATTACTGAGAAATGGAAAACAAATCCTCTAAATTTCAGAAGTCCACCGGTATTTTTCTAGAAAAAAAAAAATCAAACAGGTCAGTCTAAAGCAGTTGGCTACCCACTCTTCCATTACCACATAGTACTGTCCTGTGGATGCTACCACTGGACTAAAAATGAAGATACTCGGGGTACTCTTCCACTAGCATTTTAGTTCAGGAGTGCCTTTTTCTGCAAATTTCTGGTCATCCCTGCTTACATTCATATTGTGGAGCAGTCTTGGAGCACACAAATTGGATTGCTTCAGATGAAATGAAAACAGAAGCTGTGCCCCAGAGCAGCATACATGTGGTGCATTCAAAGCAACGACCAGTGTTCAGTGCAGAGCAGAGCTAGTCTGAACTAACACAATACCCTGTAGATGATGTGCACATTGGGTCCTTAGCATCACCTGTTTTGCTTTCTGATCTGCTCCAATTGCACTATTTGCTCATGTGCATGTACTCTCAGCTAGCCAAAATGGAGGTACACAGACTTACCTATTCCTTTTCTTATACCCTTGCATGGCCTTAAAACAATGTCACAATAAATTATATAACAATAAATCACAACTTCAACCCCTTACATGTATGTTTAAGGAGTTTTGTAAGGAATATCAGCACAATGTAAATTTAAAAACCAAGAACATTAATAACATGATAGTATAGAAAGCCTAACTCCTATTGTGCTCACTGTTGCAAATAGTGCTAATGATGCTACAGGAATGACCTATTTAATATAATTAGCTCTTTACAAAGTTGGAACTGCAGTATTTTCCATACCTTAGACACGCTAAAGTATTTTACAGACTGTTACAAGCTGAGAAGAAGAAATTGGTTTGCTTCCATACAGAGAAAACAGGAGAAGATTCTTGTATACAAATGCCATTCCAATGCACATGCTTCTGGAGGACATTATCATCCTGCAATGCTATCATCCTGCCTCAGTTTCCTAGAGGTAGGAATTATCCCTCCACTTTAAGTGTTCCAGTCTTCTCCCAGGGGGACAGTGTATACTTATTCAAAACTGAATTCCTTGACCAAGCCTTTGGCCCAGAAGATATTTTAACCCACTCAATAACAAAGAAGCCAACTGCTATAGCCCACAGGTCTCCTACTCTTGAAGAGTACAGAAAGCAATTATCTAGGTCATATTGAATTCATCTTAGCAAGGAGGCCAGACTTCCCACATGCAAAATGCTTCCATTCGAAGACAGGTTATGCACCTTTTGGTAATCAGGTTTCCCTTCTTGTAAGCCTACTACCCAGCCCAAATACAGAAAATTTTATCTAGCTGAGTTCTACACTTTTAACTCCTTGGTAATTATTAAAGGTTTGAAAAAATGCCACAGAGTGTTGCAAAAAAAAAAAAAAGCATAAGAGCAAAAGCATAATGGACTTCCAGATTACCAAGTTCTTCTAAATAATACTTTGAAATCATAAACAGTAAGGAGGTTGAGGACTATGAATAATATCTTCCCCCCAAAACAGTGTTTTACTTAATACAAAACCCTTAAAATAGATGCCTGGGATTTAATTTGGTATGATTCAAAAGTAAGAGTGCCACCTAGTGAGTCACTATTACCATACTCTGTAGCTCCTTGTTGAATTTATGGAAAATCCCTCACCTGGATCCTTGAATTTGGGCAAGAGTGTTTGGGAAGTATCTTCTATTTTTCTTTATGCTGAAGTATGTAGCACAAACAGAAGTTAAGAGCTTAATGCAGAAATCACTTGGGGGAGATTCTATAGGCTATGTTATTCAGGAGGGCAGCCCAGGTAATCACAAACCATCATTGTCCTTAAAATCTATTCAGGTAATTCATTTCAGCTGGCAAGCTCTGACAGGCTGGAGAAAAGGGATATTCAGCAGTGAAGTTAATATATATTCTGTTTCTCTTACATATGTGCTAGTATTACTTCATCTTGTGAAATTCAAACACTCCTTGAGGACAGGCTCCATCTTTCTCTATGAATGTGTCTAACCCAGCTGGTAAGTCATTCATTCAGAGCACAGATGGGAATGGTGCAGATGCTCTATGGTCTAACTTAATAATAAAATTCCTGTTGAATCTCACCAATATGCAACACATAAAATTCTCTGAATTACTGTTCATTATTCATCAGACAACTACAATCAGTAAAGCAAAATACCCCAAAGTCTGACTAACGTTTGTAATGAAGTAGTTTATACTGAGACAACAGCAGCTTATACTCTAAAGGACAATATAATCCTCGATCTGTCTGTTCCATCACCTAGTACATACTTTTCTAAAATCTATTTTTTTAATTTCTACATACTGATTTCTAATCCCCACATTAAGTATCTTCGAGATGTCTCAAGGCTTTTCAGCCAGCCAGTGAAATCTTACAATAACAGATTAAGTCACACAGGGGTAAATAGAAGAAAGGAAGGAAAGGGGCAGCCAGGCCACCCTGCAGGATTTCCTTTCCTTCCCCAATCTGCTGACTTCACCTCCCCAGCCATTCCCTTCCTCATGCAGTCACTTCCCCTGACCAATTCACACTCATCCCTTATATCACCCTGCTAAGCCTCCCAGATGCCCTGCAGAGCCAGGCCAAAGGCTGCAGAATACGCTGGAAGGCAGGACTTTACCCTTAATGAAGGAGATAAACACAACAGCCCCTTCCCATATTTTTCATACCCTCCTCAGCAGGGGCTGCAGCCTGTGGAGGTAGCAGATGGGGATGGACCAGCTTTTCCAGTCCCCATCTGAAGGGCAGGCAGTCCTCTGCTCTCTGCCTATTGCCACCCTAGTCAGCAGCTGAATTTCCTTAAGCCTCCAGTGAGCTCTGAATTTTCCATTCCTATAAATACACACCTTGTTCAAACCAGTTCTAATAAGGCTATATCACACTCATTCTTCTAGAAACAGTTACCTGCATTTTCTATCTGCTTATGTGCATTCATGCCTCTGTCATCCATTTGGATTTATTCCCAGAGCTGCTTTTCCTTTGACAGCCATTGTTTTCTGTAATTTTTATACCTTGTACCCATGTTTATGAGAGTGCTATTTTGCTCTGTTGTATGCCCAGAAGGGTCATTTACAAAAGAAGAAAAATATCATTATCTTTGTTTAACAGCTATTGAGACTCAGACACAGAGGTTAAGTGACTTACCAAGCAGAAGTCATTGGCAAAGCTGGAAATAAGTCAGTTATCTTCCCACTTTGAACACACTGCCTTCTTGTCTGAAAAAAACCCACTGCTGATTGCAAAGGAACAGATAAAATGATAAATATCTCTGGTTCCAATTCTATTACACCATTAAGTAAATCTTCACTTGTCAGGTAAAGCCATTGGTAACTCGCTGTCATTAGTTTCAGCTCAGTGCTCATAGCCTGTAGGAACAAAGGTACTACACTGAACATCCATTTAAGAAGCAATTCCATAACTTTGAAATGCCACTGGTTTGCCATCACTGATTTTGCAATTATTTCAGATCATTTCATAATATTTAGAAAAAACTGTCGAAAAGTACCTGTATTACATACAAGTTCATCTGTGAAAAACAGCTACCTAATCCTGAAGCTGTTTTGTCTTTACTGAGATGTCTCTTTTATGTCTAATTTTTATTAAATTGTAGTGATCAGACAGATATTCAACATAAACTCAGCAGCTGAACATTAAAAAAAAGTGCAGTAAAGGCTACAAATCTCAAAGCAATTCAGGCAGAGAATGAAAAATGACAGATCTAGCAGTTACATTAGCTGCTCATGCAGTATATAGGTAATATTAGTACAAGTGTGGACTTATAGATATGTTCACAGAGTAAAAAGCCCCCCAAGCAAATTGATCAGATAAAAATCCTAATTCTGAGTCTGAAAACCACTCCTGGAATCCTACGAAACAGGCAACTTGAGAACCTGATGACATTTTTTTGCTCTTTAGTAGCATATGCCCCAGAAAGGACTTTTAGCCATTGGGAAGAGGACCCAATAACCACAGATGTCCTTTTCAGCTGTTGTGGGCTTTTTTTTTGTTAGCCCAGCACCCAACCTGTAAAAACTAGAGCTGTCTAACTTCTTTCATCTAAACTCAAGAGGTCTCCTGTTGGAAAGGATGCCCGGCAGTAATCAGGAGACAAGAAACTGCCATATTACTGAAACATTACTCCGCAAAGGAGTGAGCAAAGAGTTATTTCCACAATTTTTTCTGAAGTTATTGGTTGGAAGCCTGTTCACTTTCCCCATTCTGTGCTGAACTGAATGTTTTCTGATTTTTTGCACTTCAAAGCTGTGGTAATTTCACTGAAAGATGCCCTGGGCAGATCACGTTTAAGGTGAAATGGGGATCATGCTCTGAATGGGATGCAGTACCACAAATTAATGATGTGTTCTTCTAGTCCCTCAGAAACACAGATCTAGACAGGAAAGGGGAGATGAAATGAGGGAACATTAGAGGTTCCCTACTGTAAGATTATG
>NW_009258727.1:5519601-5529455 GCF_000687185.1 Egretta garzetta | reverse complement strand
CCCATCCCAGTGAGGGAGGGGGGGGAGTGAGCGAGCGGCTGCGTGGTGCTGAGTTGCCAGCCGGGTTAAACCACGACAATCTTGTACTGCAGAAATTTATACTTTCAGAAAAAAAAAGTAAATTACTATTGGCAGATAGAAAAACTGATTAAAAATTAAGATGATTTTTTCTGTTATTGCAGTAATGCAATATAATCTAATCAATGATTTCTTAAGGCTAGACCCCTATATGAAATAAGACAATGACACTTAGTAGTTCCTAAAGGAACTGAATTAGATTTAGGAATTTCTAGTTTAGAAACTTTTTAGAAGGTCAAAACTTTTCACATTACTGATACAGTATTTATTTTAACCAGTTAAATGAGGGAATCATTACTGTAATTATTCAAGTTCTGTTCAGCTAGTTAGGACTTTCTTTCCAAGGTGGGAACCATAACTTGATACACTTACAAATTACATAGAAGAAAAACAACTTTTGAAAAAGAGTACTGAGTAACTGACAAAAAAAAGGTTTAAATCACAAAGTTCATATGATACTAATGAGCCTGGCAAATCCAGGGTCAAGCTGAATATAAGGAAAAAAGGAACAAAATACCTTGCAATCTAAGAAGTACATGATTCAGCTGAGCTGTTTCCAAAGTCAACTACTGAAAACTACAAAATTATTACAAAATTACATATTTTCTATTACAAATATTGTAATAGGATTCTTGCAGTAATATTCAGTTCCAGCTTCACACATCTTACTTTAGGTGTTGCAACTGTAGGTGTTGACATGTGAAATTCGTGCCTATGCCTCCATTATAGTGAATGCGGATCTAGACTGTGTAGTCATTTGAGCCTCAGGAGGACCCAAGGGCGGAATCCAGTTTCCTAGACATGTGTGCCCATGCTCATATGCATTGTTCTAGCAGACCCAAAATACAACATTGGAAGATATTCATGGGACTTGGAGAAGATTTGCATCTTTTGGACTGGCAGCTGCAGAATATTTGAAGGTATGCTGAACGATGCTGGAAGCCTAGGTTTACAGAAGTGAATCCTGCCCAGACTGTCAGCTGTGGGATATTCCTCCAATTCCACGTGCCTGGATCTCCAGGTGGTAGGCATGTAAGGCATTGCTCAGTCCAAACTCCTAGGGAACTTTTATAAAAGGTTCTTCACCTGGCCAGGCAAATTGTCCTGCTCCTTCCTGGCCCAGAGCCTGCCACACAGAAAGAATCCAGTGCCCTGTTTTTTTTCCGAAGGGTAGCCAGGTACACCAGCTGCACCTTCATGTACTGCCAGCTCTTCTTCCCGTCTGAACCCATGCAGACTCCTCTTGGTGAGTGGACTGTCCGTGAGTGGGAGAAGTCCAGAGCCATGGTCAGAAATGTATTGTTTTCTAGTGCGGGTGGGCCTTGGATGTATCCTACACCTTAGTGCGTAGTGCAAGGTCAAGGAAAAGCCACACAGAAGATGTGCTCTTGGGGTGGAGGGGAAGGAAAAGCAAGGGAGAGCCTGCAGCTGGTATTTTACCAGCTTCATGCCATGCGAGAATGATAAACTGCAGTCCTGCCAGAGCTGTTTCAGATAATACCCAGGGTGTGGAGCGCATTCATTGTACGCAGTGTATCATTTCCCTGTCAAAACTGTAGCTGGTTTCAACAGAGGGAAGGGAGGGGGAAGCCATATGCATGCTCTGATAAAGATATCTATGAAGGACAAACTTCTTCATGTGGCACATGTTCATTTCTTGCCCAAAATTATGATCATTTATGTGGTGAATGGACAGCAGCCTCATAAGTCTTTTGCTAGCAGCAAAAACTTTTGGAAATTATAGCAGCAGCAGAGAACAGTCTGCTAACTAAAACTGTAAGTATATTTGTGTGGCAGATCCTATAGCAATCTCAATGTTTATATTTTATTTTAGAAAAATATTTACTGATGCTGCCTTGATCCCTTAAAAATAACTTACCTTCCTGTAAGAGTCTCCTTAGTCATTCATTCTCAGAAATCTCTATACTTACAGAGCTATTTATTAGCATTTTTAGAGCAAATGAGTGAAATAGGCTAGTGGATTGATCTTGATTTGTCAAAATCACTTGTAAAAATATCCCCATATATAAATATTATATATCTTTAAACAGGCATTTTTTTAATAAGGGTGATTACAGCTAAAACATTATGGAGTCCTGTATAAGGTAAATACACAGCCAATGAGAATTTATACCAATTACTATGTAAAGTACAAGCAGTAGGGAACTGCTAGAGTCCCAGAGTCCATATTATTCCAGGATTCACACTGGTATACTTGAGAGAAGTGTGCAAGGATAGTTTCAGCTTCCCATCTGCTGGCAAACCCTCTATTCACGCATAACAGTACACAGACCAAACTGGAATGTAAGGTGATAGAGAAGCAGAAAAAAACATGGTAAAAATATCGAGATAGGAGCACCAGAAAAATATTTGCTAGTTACAGCTTGCTTCTTTCTGTATGTAAATGTGGAAAAAAAAAAAAATACATACAAGAGCTCATTGAAACCTTCTGCAACACGGAAGAAACATACCCTGAATAAAATGACAAAATTTGATAGATACAGTGCTATATAGAAATGTATAGATATTTGAGAGCTATGGAGCTACTGGAGAGAGTCCAGCGAAGGGCCAAGAAGATGATGAAGGGACTGGAGCATCTGTTGTATGAGGAAAGGCCAAGAGTTGGGACTGCGCAGCCTAGAGAAGAGAAGGCTCAGGGGGGATCTTATAAACACCTGAATAGATGTTAAGGAGGACAGAGCCAGGCTCTTTTCAGTGGTGCCCAGTGACAGGACCAGAGGCAATGGGCACAAACTGAAACACAGGAGGTTCCCTCTGAAGATCAGGAAACTTTTTTATTGTGAGGGTGACCAAGCACTGGCACAGGTTGTCCAGAAAGGCTGTGGAGTCTCCACCCTTGGAGATATTCAAAAGCCATCTGGACATGGTCCTGGGCAACCAGCTCTAGGTGACCCTGCTTGAGGAGGGATGTTGGACCAGATGGCCTCCAGAGGTCCCTTCCCGTCTCAAATATTCTGTGATTTTGTGAAAACTTCTTGCAAGAATATTTTTTCATCTTATTCCATCTACATTTTAGAGTAAATTATACAGAAATAGCCTAAACTAAACATAAGCTAAATTACACTTTCAAGTTACAAAATAAATTGTTTGAGTCAGAAAGGCTAAAGTTAATCCACATTTTTTCCTGTCGGACATTTGCATTCAGATGTAACCTGTCAGGTGTGAAAACATATTTTCTTTCTACAGGTTTAATACCTCAATCATACATTGATCAGACAGTATGCAGTGAGTGAAGCACTGTTAAAGCCAGTAAATGTGCGTTTCACTCTGTATACATCATCTGTCTTGGCTACTAAGGATCTATCCATGTAATCCACTTTCCTATAGAATTTTCTCTCAATGGACACTGTGTTCCTAAAGAAACCATACATTTTTATCCTCTATTTTGTTCACTGCTTTTCCCATAAAATATTAATTATGTAGAACAGGCCAACAAAACTTCTTCCCAGGAGATAAAACTTTGTAGATGAGCAAATGACAAAGCCCTTTAACTGAAATGTGGGCATATATTTCATATGTAAGTACAAAGTAGGTAATTGAAAATTAGCTTATTTTTGACCGCAATGGGAGTTTCCCATAATCTTGCATTATATTTCCAATACACAAATTCTACTCAATGCCAAAAAAAAAAAGCTTCTTTAGTGAAACAGTTCTAATTTAAAGCATAAAACAACCATTATACATACAAAAAACTTGTTATTGACCTGCTGAAGTATAGTTGTTCAGTGTAGAGCATACACAGAATTCATCAGTCACAGAAAAACTGGAGGGCATTTTTATTTTACCTCCTCAGCATATGAACAGATCTATTTCCCTGTTACATATAGACAAAAGTAAATTGAAATTACCAACATCTGAAAAGGATAAACGTGGAACCTTATTCTGGAAATCCTGAACATGCAGAGCTTCCACTGAGCCAAAAGTATATCCTGTACAGAACAGATTTACAGGGCTTGGCTCTTTCAGGAACCTGAGTTTGAGAAATAAGTTTCAGAAGTGGCAATCCTAATCAGTATCCTGATAAAAAATGTTAGCCCACTGTGAGAACGTGTCATGATTATAATAATTACAGTAACTTAGCTTCAGTTTTTAGTAAACATTGGGAAATCTATAACTAAGAAGGAGCATGGACAAAATATTTTAGAGCTAGGAGCAATGGAATGAAGGAAAGTATCTGTATGTCACTGAACTCTAGTGGCATGGAAAATTAGGCCCACACTACTAAGAGCTTACAGAAATGTAAGATCACCTCTTCCTGATAATTTACATACCAAATATGATACTGTTCAGACTCCGTCTTATTTTATTTTGATCCAAGCAATGGAATTTCTCTATCTATCTCATGTACCTTGAAATTTAAGGGTGCAGTCAGAAAGTACCTTGTTTTATTCACACAGAATTTTCCTTTTCTGTATCGTACTTGCTGTCACTTCTGATCAGTCCCATGTGTCACACCTAAGAAAAGAAAGAGAAGTCCTGTAAAATTCAACGTGAGTTTGCAAAGTGTTGGGCCATTACAGCTAATAATACTCAATATTTGTTTGCAGCAGCACCTAGAAACCAACAAGCCAGATGCCCCTGGTGAGAAGAGCTCAGATATCATGCAGGCTATGCCAGATTTTCAAACAAATTATAAATGTGCAACTTGTTAGTCATTACTTGTGTCAGTTGTCTTTGCCTTCTCAGTTTTACTGCTCTTTGTTTGAACCTCTTTCCTCTGTTAGCCAGCAGCTTTCCAGAACCACGGTGTCCAGAAAACTGACCATAAGATTCCAGGGTTTCACGTAAACCCCACTTTATTTAGCCAAATAATATGATGATTTAAGTTTGACAGATTCCCACTCTAGTTTATGCTTTAAAATGTGGGTTTTGGAAGGGGGGCTCAGCTATAGAACAAAGAACATAAATTATTTACATGACTATCCAATTAGTCAGTGACTCTCAAATCCGATGTCTTGGCGCTGTAGGGGCACTGACTCATTGGGGATAGCAACCACGTTATTTCACCTGCAAGAAGGAAATATTGACAGAAGCAGCTGTGACATCCACTCCCTGCATAGACAGATACACTGAAGTCAAGATCAGACAAAGTGAATTAGAATTATATACTACCTGGACGAAGGAAGTGGGGAAAAACACAGTATGTTTCTACACTAGTTTCATAAATTAAATGGGAATAGAAGTCTACAGACAGAAGAATTAAAGAAGTCCCATTGGAAGGCCTGATGGAGAACATCTTTACAGTGAAATAGTGCTAACACTTTTTTATAGATAGATGATTGCCATCACATGATTGAAAGGAGCAAGATTTAAATAGCATATAAATAAATAAAAAAGGTGGGCAGAGCATTTCTCTCACAGGCTGAATAGATAATTTCATCATTTTCAGAGGAATAATGTCAGTTTGTCTACATTCATAACTTTTGTTGAAACAGGTTCTTAGGAAAAATTAAAGCAGTCATAAATCATGCGAACATAAGGCCCTCTGATCTAAAATAAAATTACTGATAAGAATGATAGGTGCAATATAAATTTTGAATGAGTAAATGTTATCTGAACTGAAACAGCACTGATTAATTCCAAAAGTAACTTAGGGAGTGGCTTTTATACTTGTGACACCAATTACTTGCTCTTGAACATTAGCAGTACAAACTCAGAGAAATCTCCAGTGATCATCTGTTCAGAGACTCAGTTTTGCATTTGCCGTGTTTCTGTGGATTGAAATACAGAGTTGTGAGCATCTCTGGCCTCCACATTTAGCTTGAGTTTGAATTGCCTCTGGGCTGTATGGCTGCTGCAGGCATGTGCCACACAGTTAGTGGAGCACAAGTCTGCAGTTAAATCAGAGCTTCCCATGAAGTCAGCTCTGCAAATCTTAACACTGTACTTTGTGTCAGCTCACTGCAGCGCTGCAGTGCAGGGAGACAAGGAGGACAAAGCAATGCAGTTGTTTCCATCCCTGAGCAAAATAAACAGAGATACCTGTAGGTGTTAGAGATTCAGCTGCAGGGTATCGGCAAAAGTGGTTCAAACACCTGGAAAATTAGAAAGCATTTTCAAATGCCCCCAAACTGATCCTGTAGCACTTCCCGGTTATTATTCTGGCAAAGCTGTAAGTGAAAACTAGGTATAGGTAGTTGATGTTGGTCAAGGTGGAAGCGGGAAAAATAACATTTGCAACCCATAGCTGATAACCCACATACTAACAGAATGTTTTCCCGTAACACGAAAGAAAGTAGCACTGCCTTAAATCATATGGGATGAAGCTGTTCGCTACGTCTTGTCCCCAGCATGCAACCATCCAGTCCTGCTATAAGTTATCAATATGAAACAATCTATGTATGAATGCTCAGAGTTTCCCCGAGGCTGGAAAGTGGAAGTTGAGGCTCTGATGCTCCCTATATGAGGAATGCAGTAAGCCAGTACTACATCTAACTTCTGAAAACAGGGGCTCAGGTAATCTGGGGTCCCTGTCCAGGAAGAGTAATATGCTTGGAAGGAAATGTAAACTGCAGAGGATTAGCTTTCAAGAAATGTATGAGACCTGACTACAGCATCTATATGGAAATAATTGTATGAGTTAAGTATGCTTTTATGTTTTGGTGACAACTAGTGAAGATAATAGGCCCTCAACATACAGGGTAAGATTCAGTTCATAATTTAAACAACTCCACTGAATTTTCTGAAGGCACATGAGCTGTCTAAGTCCCTGTTACAATTAATAGATATTGAGAAAATATAGTTAATGGAAGGTAGAGTATGATTGAGGTGATGAGCTGCTAGGTGACTGCCCTATATAGGCCCAAATTGCTCTCTGGGTTTCATTAATGATATTGACTATATCTTCATTGACTCATTGGAATCTGGCCACCGGTAGACATCTACATTTTAAACACAAACTGAATCCCACTCCAGTGATAGCCTTTTTGCCAGGCATTTATGTATTGTAGCATAGCTTCAATTTCCCTATACAATTACAGCTCTTTTTTGAGGGGAAAAGGGAAAACAGGAATGGCTTGCTTAATTTATATATTAATACATAAGAACAACAGCAATGGAAATTGGGGCATTTAAGAATTTGGCAATTCTATAATTTTAGATGATAATTCTTTGGGTCTCTGTGAACCCAAGTTTCTTGATTCCACCACACCTCCCTCATGGTCTCAATGACAGACAAAAAATATCTGGAAAATGTTCTCCTCTATCTAGACAGAAAAGCTCTGCCAGACCTTGAACCAGTGTGACCCAACCTAACATGACAGTGTTTTGTCAGATCTGCAGCTGTCATCACCCGTTAGATCTAAACCTGCAGCTCACACGTTCTGCAATTATAGTGACTTATACAGTCCATGAAAGTTATATACTGAGAAAAAGAGAGGCTTTCCTTTCCATTATCATTAAGATAACAGAGTACAAAAATTGTGTGGAATTCATCAGCAGTGAAAGAAAAATTCAGTGAGTTCCAGCTAAATCACAGAGCTGGTGCTCTGACTGTTCTTTTTAATAAGGAAAACATGATAATCCATGTGATGAAATGATAAAATGATGAAATGTCTCATTACCACTGATTTGGCTAGCTCTCCAGTCAAGAACATATCTAAGCCATTTCCTAACTCGAGGCTGATTGCTCATAATGTCAAATACATTATGTGGACACATTGTCCCATGTAGTTGAGTATCCATCATGTGATGGTCGTCAGCTGCTGCTTCTATCAATACTTAAAAATATTTGGGACATACTGCAGTGCAGGAATTGTCAGTACCTTAGCTAATTTGTGCAAACAGAGAGCAGGGACAGTGCCCCAAACATGTGCATATCTTGCTTTAGACCTGATCAGTCTCAGACTGAGCCAACATGGGTTTTTCTGTACACTCGTCATGAATAAAGCCAACTTGGTACCTTTAAAAATGAGGTTTACATGAGCCCACTTTGCGCACAAAACACTAGGTATGTTACCAGCAATATGTATAATTTCAAGTTAATATTAAAACACCTTTCAAGCAATATATTGTCACACAGCCTTGCTCAAGAGGCAGATAACAATTCAGTGATAGAGAGTTTATACTACTGGAAAATATTCTGTATCTTCAGTATGCATATTCTCATTAAACTCTTATTCCTATTAACATTGATGTACTCAGAATACATTACTGTCTGGTAATAATGATGAATTCTGCATCAAAATGAGGGAGGAAGACTGAAATCATGAACATTTCAGTGAAATACTATCAGTGTTCTTTAATTATATTCATACCGTTGTTAAATCTCATCCCAAGATTAACAAATTGAAATTAATAGTACAGCTTTACAAGTGTCCAATAAATACAGTCTAAGTGTGGGATGAGAAACCGTACCTTCCTTCCAAATATTCAGCTCATTCAAACTGACAATCACAGAAATTGCCAACAGTAGCCCTTAGGACCCTAGTCATCTTCCAGGGCAATATGAGAACACAGAGCTGAGCCTCCCACTAGGCAGGTGACCAACACCTCCTTTGACAGAAAATTGATCATTCATCCTAAAACATGCAGGAGTCTGTCTAGGACTAAATAAATCTTTAGCAGACACTAGCAACTTCATCAACTACTGCCAGCACCTAATCTTCTGTAAGCAAGCTAATCAAGAAACAAGCAATCAGAGTCTCCTGTCACCTGTCAGTATTCTGGACAGACATCAGGCGTGCTGCAAGCCAGAGACAGCACAGAAGCAGCGCTCTTCGCTTTGATAACTCATCTGCCCCAAGTCAGAAACAGAGGCAATCATTCATAGTTATACTGCACCGTTCAATACCGCTGATTTTTGAGCAAGTTCATTGCCTCTCCAGGGAGATGCAGGCATACACAGATATTCCACAAAACAACTGGATGAATCCTTCATTTCATATTCAATTTTATTTTTCACTCTTCACCAAAAAAAAAGTAAGTATGGAAAATATTTTCAGCACCTGTTATCTTGTGTGTGTGTGTGTGTGTGTTGATGATGTCCACAAGAAAGGTATGGATAAACCTGTATCACTTTGTCATTTATACTCACTCATTAATTCATCTATGACCAAACTACTTTTCCCAAGTATAAAAAATCTTCCTTAGTAAATAGTCCCATGACCCAGTTTAGTTTTTCTTCTGCAAGAAGCTTTAATCTTTAAATACTTTCTTTTTAATGTCTTGTATCTTACATCATCAATTTTATTCCATTGGAAAAGCAAAATCTTCACATTCCAGTGCCATACAGAGCCATGTGCCTCCAGTCTCATCTATTGTGCTTGAAATCAAGATATTATTAGGGAGACAAAATTTGTTCAAACCATTTCTAAAAGTAATTTTTTGTTATTTAAATTGTATTGACTATAACTCTTCAATCCCTTAAGACCTGGGAGAGCTGGGATCATGAGGGCAAAGGTAAAAAGATACAAAGATAATAAAACAGTCTGACTAGAAGAATCAAAGTTTAAACTAAGATTGTTATGTTTGCCTTGTAAGCGAAAATAGTAATCAAGCTGGGAAAAAAAAAAAAAAAGGATATAAATGGTCATTTTTCTCTGTTCTTTTCCCCTCCTTCTCCAAGAGAGGCTTCTGCTCCCTCGGTTGGAAAGGAGATGCTCAGACATCTCATTTTGCTTTCCATGCTTTTGAAGAAAAGGAAACTTCTTGTGGGAGGTGTGGGTGGAGGCAAAATATGACAGTCAAGGAGGAATAGGAATCAACATATGCTGTGTTATTATTATTATTATTATTATTATTATTATTATTATTAT
>NW_009258727.1:5504657-5516458 GCF_000687185.1 Egretta garzetta | reverse complement strand
TGCTTGCCATGCTTTTGAAGAAAAGGAAACTTCTTGTGGGAGGTGTGGGTGGAGGCAAAATATGACAGTCAAGGAGGAATAGGAATCAACATAGGCTGTGTTATTATTATTATTATTATTATTATTATTATTATTATATTTATTTTTAAAATGTAAAAAAACTCTTGGTCATGCCCTTCAGTCCTAATTTAAATGTGCAAGGCTGTGATCACATTGCCCCAAAGCCTCCTAAACAGAAGCTGAAAATTCTTTTTAACATTTTCCTTACAAACGAACTCTCTAAAATTAAAAGAACGTGTACACAAGTGTCATAATAACAAAGTTTTTGAATACTACATGTTCAACAGAGTCTGAAAGGAATTTAAAGTTAATATATTAGTAAGTTGCATAAGAGTCAACATAAGCTATTATTTACATATTAGCTAAATGAATATGCAAATTTTAATTTATTGCCTTGAAGTCGCTTCAGAATCAGCAGAATGCTGTCTAGAGAGCCAAAGAACATCAGATTTTTGCTGCAGAGTGTCTCTCTAGCTTGCTATGGTTCCCAAGGACTTTCTCTATGTCTGTATCTACAATGGCTTTTTGTATATAAAAGATACATAAGACGTTTTTATTTGTGCTTTGGAAAAGGATAGGACAATGATAACTGTCACCTTCAGGCAATTTGGAAGAGTTGTAGTTCCTCTGGCAACATCAGAGAATTGCACTGCTCTTGGTTTTCAGGCTCAAACATGAGTAATACAAGATGGTGTCAGAAATGCCATATTGCCCCCAAGTTTTCCATAACCTTTTGTAAACTTCTGCATTTTGAGTTCTCTAAAAGCAAAGATTTAGACATCACAGCTAAAAAAAAAAAAAAAAAAAAAATATTGAAGAAGTTACATAGATAAAAAAATGGAGTGAGGAATGTACACAAAAATCCATTGGGAATTTATTTGTAACACTGATGAACCATAAAGCCGGATACAAGTGATCCAAGAGAGAAAACTGAAATGCCATTGCAGTTTGCTTTTAAGGCTACAATCTGCTCACAGGATCTCTAAAACTGTAACCCATTTAGGCTGCAGTACTAACCTGTGGAAGGTGTGATGTCCCTGTATCCAAACAAAGAAGAAATCCCAGTGCAGGAAGAAAACAAAAAGAAGTGTAGTCTTATAAATTCTATGCAAGGGCTTTCTGTTCTGAATAATCTCTGATCGCCTGTGTTTTCAGTGACTCCACTTCAATAGCCGAAGAGCAGTGTCATGGTTTAACTCCAGCCAGGAACTAAGCTCCACACAGCTGCTTGCTCACTCCCCTCCCTGGTGGGATGGGGGAGTGAATCGGAAGGGTAAAAGTGAGAAAACTTGAGGGTTGAAATAAAGACAGTTTAATAGGTAAAACAAAAGCCATGCATGTTTTTTGAGCATGTGCTCAGCCATCTCCGGGAAAGCAGGGTTCCATCACATGTGACGGTTACTTGGGAAGATGAACACCATCATTCTAAATGTCCCCCTCTTCCTTCTTCTTCCCCCAGCTTATACACTGAGCATGATGTCATATGGTCTGGAATATCCCTTTCATCAGTAGGGGTCCACTGTCCCAGCTGTGCCCCCTCCCAGCTTCTTGTGCACTTCCAGCCCACTCACTGGTTGGGTGAGGTGAGGAGCAGAAAAGGCCTTGACTCTGTGTAAGCCCAGCTCAGCAGTAACTAAAACATCCCTGTGTTATCAGCACTGTTTCCAGCGCAACTCCAAAACATAGACCCATACTAGCTACCATGAAGAAAATTAACTCTACTCCAGCCAAAACCAGCACAAGAGTATAAGCCCCCTGCAAACTCTGGGCCACAAAAGCATCCAGAGCTACACCGGGTACTGAGAGTCTTTGTTGATGCCTGCCATGCTCTAAAGTACAAGTGGGATACCTAGTGAGCCTAATGAAGATAGTACAGATATGGCCAATATTAATTGCACAGCAGTTACACCCTCCATCATTCCAAGAAAGTTGTGCTAAATCCAAAAGGTACACTGACTTCCCTGTATATACATGGTACTATTCAGTTGCTTAAAATATCCAGCCTGGGTGGGTTTGAAAACTTGGAAGCATATTTATCTAATGCCTTGTGCTTTTAATATTCCTACCACAAAGAGTGAGTTCAATGCCCTCACTTTTTTCAAACGGTAGCGAAGATTCATTTGCCCTAGAACACAGGGACTTTACCTAAGTAGAAATTTGAAATGGGACAATTGCAAATGGGCTGCTTGGGCTCCCGAGGGAAGAGGGGGAGGGGGAGAATTTTGCCCTTTGCAAGAAGTTGCAAGGTATACTCAGCTCAGGGAATTGCTACCTTTAACTGCCATCAAAGTCTTACTCATTTGGTCAGTCTTTCCAGTAACGCTGCCAGGTCTTGACACATTCCTAAGGCCGAGAAACAGCAAATGAGTAGGCACTTCAGCAAATGAGTGTCAGAAGGACAAACTGCAGTGCAGTAAACAATAACTCCATCTTATACGAGAAACTGTATAAAAAACATGACAGCATGACCCCATTTATTTTCCAGAAGTAAAAATAAAAGGCTATTTAAAATAATGAAAATGCTTTTTTTTTACGACAGAAATCTGAATTTATTTTACAGAACTTAGAGTAAATTAATTATCTATAGCCCTATTCTTATCATGAAGCAACATATTTATTGTAATTTCTATATCTGACCTGTAGAAACATCTCTCTTTTCAGTGTTCAGCTAAATGAGGCACCAAAAAGAAATGGTCAATCCTGTCAACAGCGGTAGGGAGCTAAATGTATTCATTAATTAGTTTTATGACCTGATGAGCATAGATACCAGCACCTATTGGCTGATCACCTCGGGAGCACTTGTTACATTTATAATGAAGCAAATCAAATCATTCAGTTTGTATTTGGGAAGCTGGAAAAGCTGAGCCAAATAGTCCCTGATGCGGCCTGGCAAAAATCGATAGTGCTGAATTTGCATCCTCTATTCCTAAGTGGCAGTAGGTGGTCATTTGGTTAAAGCCAATCACGTTAGTTAAACTGATCTACTGCACCAACGACAGCAAAAGTCAGAACTTGTTGATTTCTGAAGTTATGCAGGATTTCACAAATCACTGTGTGGAGTCAGCAACAACAATACATGAAATGAAGACAACGATAATACTTCCAGCGCTTCTGACTGACAAGCACCAGTCTACAGTAAGGAGTTTTGTTACTTAGGTGTCAACAACCATTTTAAAGGATATTACTACACTGAATTCTGTCATGTTTAAAAGTTTATGCTGACAGCTTGGTTGTCACACAGGAAAATGAGATGGCACGCTATGGCAGAAACAAAGCAAGAATAATGAACAACTGTATCAGTTAAACCAAAAGTAGAAGTTGTGGGATTCTAATGATGAAGATGCTGCTATTGAACACGACAACAGGTAGAGGAACCTATGTCCCTGAGTCTCTCTGATGAATATTAGCAATGAAAAAGAATGTGAGCTGTAGAAAAAAAGAGGTTCACCAACAGAAAAAAAGAATGAAAAGCAATGACTGATGAGCATTTTATACATACACCAAAGATAAGATTTCTGAGTGACAAGACAAAATGACATAACCTGATTTATCATGTGACAGGGTGGTGGGATAAATAAAACAGTTAAAACCTCCTAAAAGAATATTCAGAGGCACTTAAAGGATCATAGGGATGGCATCTCAGCTTAAGGACCTTATTCTTCATTAAAAACTGCATGAAAATGGAATTCTTCCATGTTTTCCCCTGTACTAACCCTGTATGAGGTGAATAAAGCAAGTTGTAAATTTAGGTGAAGAGAATCTGAATGTATAATAAAACCAAAAGTCATCTTCTTCTTTCAAGATAGATTGATGAACAGAAAAATAATGCTAATTCTGTTGATTTTTTTGTGTGTTATTTTATCTCAATACAAATGTTAATAAAATTCTGTTTCTTTTTTTTTTTAATTAATTTGGCCAGTTTTATCATTTGTTTTACATTGTTCGGTAATGTTTAAGTACAGTCCTTAATGGTCACTTTATTCCTAGGATTGCTGCTGAAAGCTTGGTTTGTTACTACTCAGAGATGCCTGATCCATTCCACTTCTAAAAGCTGATTTAGTACCAACATCTTTTGGAGGATCAGGTATACAGTTTAAAAGCAATAAGTGACATATTGCCTCTTCACGCAGCAATGCTTGAAACAAGTCAAGCTCAAGCAACTGACACCAAAAGGGAGAATGATATCCAGAATTAAGAAACATTTTCAGAGGCTGTTCTTCCACCACCCAAGCCTAAGAGTATTTAACTATTGCTCATCTACCAAGACACCGCAGAGTAAAACCTGTGACAGCTGAGGCTATTGCACCCCAAAGAACTACAGAAGTAATGGTCAAACCGAACACCTTGACTGCACATAGACACAAACCAGAGAACATACTGTTATGATATATTGCCTCTGTGTCAAAAACAGTTGATGTTTGGATCTTCTCTGTTTCAGTGACACCAGTGACATCACAGACAACTAACTTTAAGACATTTCACCATAATTTTGTCTTTGGACGATTTAAAATAATGGTATACTGACTTGAGCCAAGTCATCAGCTAACAATATTGCTTTTTTCTGTTTTCACAGAACTAAACTTAACAGGGAGTTTTTAATGTTTCCATGGCAATATTAGACAACGCATTAAAAAAATCTGAAAGCATTTTTGTTTGCTTGTTTGCTTGCTTGCTTTTTGCAGAAGAAAGCATTCCAATACAAAAGGCAACAATATCTCAATCTATCAAGAAGCAAAACCTCACCATTAAATTTGCTCTTCCTGTTGGAGAAACAGACAACGTAATTTACTTTAAAAATAAACATTATTAGACTCAGTCAAACAGAACCTAATGTGAAATATGGAAATCATACTGAATATAAACCCTAATATTGAATTGTAAGTAATTTTCCCTTGTAATTTCTAGCACAATCTTATAGCCTTGTAGCCCAGCAAATATAGAGTTGCTGTTGCTTGTAAGAGACTACAGGCTCAGCATTAAGTTAATAACACAGGCATCAGGAAGGGTCAGGCTTTGCCTGGACTAGTCTTGACCTGCCTGGAGATTTGTTTTAGCTTCATACAGTCGTAGAAATATCTCCTAATGTTATGTATATTTTGTAACTAATAAATAGTCAGAACATGTAGTTATGCTATGTGCAACAACTTACCTATGACCCTTAGTGTGAAATGCTGCAAAGATGAGCAGGGAGACACACTGGAAGCCTTGAAAGTACGGGCACAGGAGACACCAGAGACCACATGGCAATAAGTAGCAATGGTCATCAACCACTGGTTGCCAAAGTAATGCAGTCTTGAGTGCTGGGCAAAAACAGTTTTAGGGGTGAGAGAGCAAAGAACAAATATCTAAGCAATGTAAACGACATCAAATAATGTAAATTGGGATGTAACATTGACTTGCACACCAATGAAGAAAGTCAGACACAGACTGTTTTAGGAAACACAAAAAAGTGATGCCAAGTGGATCCTACAGTGAGGCAGAAGACTTCACCATCCTCACACTCCTCCCAGTGAGAGACTTGTGAAGCTGACGACTTGCTGTACACCCTTGGCCTGGATTGTAAGACCCATGTGAGAGACTTGTGAAGCTGACGACTTGCTGTACCTTGGCCTGGATTGTAAGACCCACAGGGACAGTAGAAGGTTGAGCATAACATCACAGAAAGGGGTAGACACTAGAAATTTTGTGTATGTATTAAACGTATGTAATTTGAACCGTAAGTGTTTTACACATTTATAGCTTCCATGCCTGGTTGCATTTAAATATATTTTGTTTGATGGAATGTATCTTACCAAGAAATTTATGTCATACAGTATAATTCTTAGCTGTCATTATTTAATGCTCTGACAAATTTTCAGTTTCGAATGAGTGATTAAAACATCCTACAGTGCTGGACCCACTCCCAACCCTTGCACAACCCCTCATGGAGGGGGGTGAGGGTGGTGTGATTTTCTGTTGATAACTACTTACTCATAGGTTATTCATTAGACAGTTCATTAGTCCACTAAACGCATACTTTGTCAATATTGTGTAGTGCTGATTTTGTAATCAAGATGTGATGTGAGATACAGTCAAACTCCTAATAAAAATGAAAGTATGTTACATGCAAGAAGTTACTTTTAGCAATCAAATCTGTAGTGTTAAGGAATGAAATCAAGTTTGTTTGACATGACCTACTTTCTGTGAATTCATAGTGACATACATTACTTAATTTTTAAATAATTCACTATTAAAGCAGTTCTTTATTAATTTTTCTTTCAAGGATAAAGTCTCTTATTCAGTCATGTCACAAGATACCCATTTTTTAGTCTTCTGGAATTTATCCACTATTCCAAGATTTCTTAAGAATGTACATCAGCTGGTCAGACATTCCTTCAACCATGTCTTCTGGAATTCTATCCAGACCTGGTGAATTCAGAATTGTCTGTCACAGCAGATGTTTTTAACCTCCCTGGTTACTAATGGAAAATACTTTATCACTCCCCTGTGAAATAAGCCCTTTACTGCACTTCTTTCAAAATTTAGGAGAGAAATATTCAATGACAATCACCAGTTAGCAATGTGGCGTATTAATACTGCTTGAATATTTGTTCACATCCTTAGAAAATTACTCTATTATCATTAGCATAGCCATAATGGGTCTTTTCTCAAAGCTGTTAGTTTCCTTCAGCTTCTTTTTTTTCCAAAAATTCTAACAGACAGCTTTGGTATCTATTTATTATTTCAGGTGTTGTATATTTTATTTTATTTTGAACTTTCACTTTACCAGTGAGGCAGAGGGCGTGAGCCTTGACTGTGGGATCAAATAATTTTGGTCCTCTAGTAAATTTTCATCAGTTATTTCTGATTAATGGAAAACACTCATTTGTTTGCCAGACTACGTATAATCATAATGACTAGTCTTGATTCAGCCCAGGTGATTAATTCATCTTTATCTGCTATAATGACGACCAAAATAGAGAAACAGCACATTGGTGGCAGAATCTTTCATGTTAGAAAACAGTCATCTATAATGCTTAAAAGAACTAAAGGATGCTTTTCTAAGGGCTCTATGAGTCCTCTAATATGTCTCTAATGGTTATAGCATTAGTGACAATAACCTATTTTTCTTTTCATTTATGCTATTTTTCAGTCTTTTAGACTACGCTAGTTAGCACAGTGATGTTTCTTCAGTATACCCTATTACCTCTTTTGCCTATTTTGTTCTCCTAAAGTGGGTAATAACCACTGATTTTAATGTTCTAATCATGCAAATCAACTCATCAGCTTTTAGGAATACCAGTTACATCAAATTTCTTCTAATCAATGAGAATTTCCAATTCCTCTTGCTTATTGCCTTCAAGCAGTAGCACATAGCAATTGAAAAAGATATTCTTTCCACATCTGTTGACCTTGATAACAACATCCTGAGTTTGTGTTTATACCACATTTGCATTCTTATTAAGTTTCCTTTTTTATTTTTGTGTTAATAGCCTCATAGTTGCTCCAGCTAATCTCCAGTTGAGAAGATTATCACCTTTTTTTTTTGCAAGAAGTAAGCTGCAGTATTTATAAATCCAATCATCTCTTAGGATAAATGTTCTACAAACTGAAACCTTCCCTTTCATACCAGCCACGCAAACAGTGGTCCCCTCTGGTATCTTCTGCCTTTTCAGTGCTATTAGAATGACTCTAAGAAGATTATGTGGGCTTTTGTCTTCTACCTCCCTTCAAGATAACTGAAGCTTCCTAAAGCGCGTAGTTCCACGTGAATGTCATGCAACTCATGTCAATGTGCATCACCCCTTAATAATATCTCATATGTATCTGGTGGATTCTCTGTCCTCTCTTTTCAACACAGTCATCAGTGATGACTGCTTGCCCTCCTGGGGTATTTGAACTCTTTCTGTAGCTGCTTGCTTCATGCAAAAAGAATATGAGTCAAGATATTCAATTCTTCCAGAAACAAGGGATGAGTTGCTGACCATCTGATGATCTGACATTTGTAGAGGAAAGTGAATGTCCTTCTAGGTAAGGAAGGACAGTATGTATAGCATTAACATCTCTTATGTTATAATGCAAACCATAATCTTGACTTCAGAAGCATTATTCATCACTGATACATACATTCTTATAAAACTATGTGGAGAAATATAAGGTTAATAGTTAAGAAATTGTGCTGTAGTGTTGGGGCAATTAAGGCATCAAATGTTTATCTGCTGGAGGCATCAGAAAGCGTTCCTCTTCTAGTATCTTAAATAACACCTGGTTTGTTTTTTGGCTGATAAACATTTATGGCATGGTACTAGCTAGAACCTAACAGGGTCAGACTGTTGTTGCAGATTTCCAGCAGACAAACCACACAGTTTAAAGGAAACCGTAGTCAAACGTAAGAAATTAATGGACGGCCTTCTAGGTCTACCCTGCCTTACCCTTAGTTTGTAAAGCTTGACGTGATAGCAGAAGGTGGTAAGACTGAAAGTATAGTTTGTTAGGCATAGAAAGTAGTAAACAGAATTCCTGGTAGTTTATAGGGCATGTTTTTGACTCCTTTTACCCATGTAATTTTCATGTAAGTAATGTATAATACAGTGCCCCTATACCAGAGTGCAAAATGTAAATTTGGCAACACAGTCCCTGAAGCAGCTTTGTCACCAGTGTGATCTGTGATTGCTCATTGTTCTGTGATTAAAATATAAAATCTGTTTGATCAGACGACAGAATAAATGATGAAAAAGCCATGGCGGCGGGGGGAGGGGGGGGATGGCACCAGGCACAGCAATTTCAGTAGCCTAAGAGAGGTGAGGCTGCTGCAGATTCATGCCCCCAGGTCCAACCAGCAGCAAGGCTGAGAATGTATTCCTAGTACTGTGGCACAGGCACACAGAGCACACTTACACACACATATATTCACAGCTGGCCACACAGATCAATACAGACAGACACACAGAGCACTCACACAAACAGCACCAACAGCCTCATCCTGCTCCCCTTTCTGGCTGAGCAGGATGAAGGTCTCTTAGTGTGAAATGTGTATATACATATGTACAATGTGGGTCCCTCCAGCAGCTGGGCTCAGGCAGTCTGCCCAGTAGCTGCCCCTAGATCCGGGCCTCCCCAGTTGCTAGCACCTGGAACTCTGAGCGCCCGAGGCCACAGTCACACTCCACCTGTTGGTACCTCACTCACAGGTACACACACATGCACAGAGGTGGCTGAGACTCCCCTGGTCCCTTGTACCCAGGTCCTTCTTGGTCCCACCCGTAGTAGCTGTCATGGTTTAACCCTGGCTGGCAACTCAGCCCCATGTAGCTGCTCGCTCCCCCCCCCCACAGTGGGATGGGGGAGAGAATCAGAGGAGTAAAAGTGAGAAAGCTCGTGGGTTGAAATAAAAGCAGTTTAATAGGTAAAGCAAAAGGTGCTCACACAAGCAAAGCAAAACAAGGAATTCATTCATTGCTTCCCACCAGCAGGCAGGTGTTCAGCCGTCTCCAGAAAAGCAGGGCACCATCATGCATAACGGTGACTTGGGAAGACAAATGCCATCACTCCAAATGTCCCCCCCTTCCTCCTTCTTCCTCCAGTTTATATACTGAGCATGATGTCATATGGTCTGAAATACCCCTTTGGCCAGTTTGGGTCAGCCCCCCGAGCTTCTTGTGCACCTGGCAGAGCTGAGAGCTGAGAAGTCCTTGACTAATTTAAACACTACTTAGCAACAGCTAAAACATCAGTGTGTTATCAACATTCTTCTAGTACTAAATCCAAAACACAGCACTATGCAAGCCACTGTGAAGAAAATCAACTCTACCCCAGCCGAAACCAGGACAGTGGCACACCTGGCTCCCGGGCCACTGTACTTACTCACTGGCTAGTCCAGCTTGCTCCTCACTAGCGCTCGCACTCACTCCCGTGCTCACTCCAGCTGCTGGCACCACAGACAACACGGGCACTCTGACTCCAGCTGCTGGCACTTAGACCCTCATACAGCCACACAGAACAGAGAGCCCCTCACCCAGGAAAAGGGTTAAAAAATGGACTTTGATAAGAAGATAGGGCAGACCGCACTGATCAGGCACGGGGCATGCCCAGACAAGTATACCAAACTTGTTACATTCAACTGGTCCCTTTGAATTCCTAATCCTCCTTTTTTCCCATGATAGTTCCTTCCCAAATCAATTAGATTCATCTCCTTCCCTGAATTCTTTCCTTCTCTAAACATCCCATTATAAGGCTTGCACAATCCCAAAATGCTCTTTCCCCTGCTCCCCCTAACATGTCCCATACCCCTATGCAGTGACCCCCTCCATCTGTGTGGTGGGTTGACCCTGGCTGGATGCCACGTGCCCACCAAAGCCACTCTATCGCTCCCCTCCTCAGCTGGACAGGGGAGAGAAAATATAATGAAAAGGTCATGGGTCGAGATAAGGACAGGGAGATCACTCACATATTACTATCACGAGAAAAACAGACTCAACTTGAGGAAATTAGCTTAATTTATTACTAATCAAATCAGAGTAGGGTAATGAGAAATAAAACCTAAATCTTAAAAACACCTTCCCCACACCCATCCCTTCTTCCTGGGCTTAACTTTACTCCTGATTTCTCTACCCCCTCCCCACCAGTGGCGCAGGGGGATGGGGAATGGGGAGCTCATCACACATTGTCTCTGTTGTTCCTTTCTCCTCAGGGGGAGGAGGACTCACACTCTTCCCTGCTCCCTCGCACAGGAGACAGTCCTCCATGAACTTCTCCAGTGTGGGTCCTTCCCATAGGCTGCAATTCTTCATGAACTGGTCCAGCATGGGTCCCTTCCATGGGATGCAGTCCTTCAGGAACAGGCTGCCCCGGCGTAGGCTCCTCTCTCCACGGGGCCACAGGTCCTGCCAGGGGCCTGCTCCAGTGCGGGCTCTCCACAGGGTCACAGCCTCCTTCATGCACCCCCTGGCTCTGGCCTGGGGTCCTCCACAGGCTGGCGGGGGAGAGCTGCTTCCCCGCTAACCTCTGGGGCTCCGGGGGGGCAACCTGCCTCACCATGGTCTTCACCACAGGCTGCAGGCACCTCCTCCCCTCCCTTCTTCACTGACCTTGTCTGCAGAGCAGTTTTCTCTCATATGTTCTCACTCCTCTCTCTGGCTGCAGTTGTGCAGGGGTTTTTTTTCCCCTTCTTAAATATATTATCACAGACCCCCATCGCTGATGGGCTCAGCCTGGGCCAGTGGTGGGTCTGCCTTGGAGCCGGCTGGCATTGGCTCTATCGGCCATAGGGGAAGCTTCTGGCAGCTTCTCACAGAAGCCACCTCTGTAGCCCCCCCACACCAAACCTTGCCACACAAACCCAAGACAGTCTGAAAGGTGCTCCAGAGACTCATCTTGATGGGTGTCACCCTGGCCCATAGCTGAAGCTCTCCTGGGATGCCCTGGCAGGGGCCTGGTCAGGGTGTCCTCCAAATCTGTAATTCAGGTAGCCCTGCTGACCACTGTCTCTCGGTGCTCCCTTTTATGTGCTCAGACTAGCTTTTTACCACATAACCTAACAGAAACATGTGAGCCATATGACAAAAAAAGCATCATATCCCTCCAGTCAAACTAAGTATTAACATTTTAAATAAGACCACTCTGTCAAAGGGTCTTTCTGTTCAGTTCACAAGACAATTGTCTCCAATACAAGTAATCGGTTCCCTGAATAGTCTCCAAAAGGGAGAAGGGCCATGACAATCACATCAAAAGGACAATCATACTTATTATGTCTGTTAAAGAAC
>NW_009258727.1:5496020-5504611 GCF_000687185.1 Egretta garzetta | reverse complement strand
AGCAGGAACATTTCAACATCTTTTTCAATAGAAGTACTTTAAAAAGTCTTTTGGCTAATACAATTCCTCTGAATAAATGGGTGAAAAACTGTGGTGTCCATAACAAAAGACTTACTATTCAAAATGCTGTTTATTGATTACTTTATGCCAACCGTCCTAAGTCAGAAGTAAGCACACCAGCTTCAGCAATTTACAAAGCATGAGATATTACTCATCTCATACTGGGACAGCTCTGTCCTTTAGTGTCCTCAGGCAGCACTCTTCTAAATGTCTCCCAACTTCACACTGTTTTTCCTTTTCACTGACAATTCCCTTTCCAAACAGGGCAAATGTTGACGTCTGTGTCTGGTTAGATATGTTGGAATATTCTCCTTTTTTTTAATAGCTTTTGAAATCCTCTGCCTGAAGTCATTCTCCAAGTTAGTGACTAAGCAGGGCTTAAAAAGTCCTAGCTAGAAATTACACTATCATGTCTCTGGTGCTTTGCTGCTGGTAGGAACGGCCTCCTCCTCCCCTGCAGTATATGTGACGTGAATCCCTATAGAGCTACCCCATCTTGTGTCAGAAGAGCTGTCAATAACATTTTGGGTTTCTTTAGATGCTTCATAGGCCCCTGAGAAACCTCCTAATATAAAAAAACCACACAATGATAATCTGGATATAACCCAAAATTAGTTTTTAAAGAAAAACTTGTACAAAATCCTGAGAGTTGCTTCTTCTCACTTTGTCTAGATACACGTATACACACACATATGGCAGCAGTTTGTGTAAGTAGTGAACTGTTAAGCTACAGCGGACCCTTGCCAGTTTCTCACAGCTACTGATGCCTTTCACATAGTCATTTCTGAAACAACGCCCGGGATCAAAATCTAACCTTTTTTTTTTTTTTTTTTTACGGCACTACACTCAGTGACATGAGCCAGAATGGCAAACATCTAGCAGCATAACTGACAACAGCCTAGCACCTGGCATTGGAAAAGGTGTTCCACTTTCAGCAGAGCTCACAGGGACATCCAGCATCCTGCCGCAAGGCTGTAGGATTTGGAAGAAGCAAGCAGAAAACGGAGTTGAGATGGCATTTGCAACTGTAGCTGAGTGAGCAAATTCTGACTATGTCCCAGTTTCTGAATCTGGTAAAAATACTGTTGTTCTTGCCATCTGATGACTCAAATCTTATTATAAAGGATCAATTGTCAGTTAGAATGAGAAAAGGATTTTTCTGCCTGTGTCTGGCCAGAAGAGCAACCTTTTCTTTCTTTCTTGTGAAAATGTTGCTGGTATTCTGAGGTGACTCTAGATTAATATCATCTGGTCTAAGTAAGTATCACCTACAGACCACATAAACTACAATACAACCACCTTACTTTTGAGTGACGCATCATATTGGAAACACAGAGTGCTTATATTCTGAGATATTTAATACTGAAGACTAGATCTCAGCATTCTTGCCTTGAAACTAAGAAGTTCGATATAAAGGGAGGCTGTAATGATGTTGCTTTTTCCAGTATTTTTTTTTCCAAAACCCATGTGAATCTTCCACTTACATTTCCCTTTCTTCAGCATTATCCAGTGTTTGAAGATAAGATATTGATACTCTCTTTAGCAAACTACTTTCTTCAGCTGCTCTTCTTTGACAAACTTATTGAAGGAAATATAAATAGCATGAATCATTGCAGTAGTATATTTGAGATGGAGAACCAGTTCTACCATTTTTTTGTCATCAGGGCATATAGAATTATGAAGATCAAAGAAAACATAAGATGACAGGTAAGGTCTGCTCACCGGGTTCCAAATCTGGCTCTAAAGCATTATCAATTATCAGCCTAAATGGGTGTGAAGTGCAGCCTGTTGACCATGATGATTCAACATTTCAACTCAGTTCACTTCAACACCACACTGAAATTATATATATAAAAGCACTATTTTAATGTGCAGACATTCAAAATTGCTAACAAAAGAATGAGAAAGAAACAAGAAATAGGACACCATATATATACCTCAGACCAACACAATTTCTTTCTGGTTTGTATTTCTGAGCAGGTCCCATTCCTGACCACACATATAGTTTCTACATTATAAATTATTTTTAAAAATAAGTTAACAAATTATGAAACACAGGATTCAGTTCTAGCCTTCTCCCTGGGCTTAACTGTGTTTAATAGTTCTATACTTCATGACTGTTTACACAAAACATTATTCAACAGATCATCTCTCTCTGGCAAGATACTGTCATATCAACACTTAGGTAAGTTAAGAGTTCTCAGACCTGTGAATATCTCTCACCAAGACTGAAACCTGGCAACAACGTGGGTGCTTCAAACATCAGTTGTCATTTTCTTAGAAAGTTTTACTCTATCCATTAATATAAGTATAAACTGGGAGGGAGTGGCTGGAGAGCAGCCCTGCAGAAAGGGATCTGGGGGTGCTGGCTGCCAGCAGGCTCCACAGGAGCCAACAGCGTGCCCTGGCAGCCAAGAGTTCAAACTGCATCTGGGGTGCATCTAACACAGCACAACGAGATGGTCAAAAGAGGTGATTACCTCGCTGTATCACCTCACCTTGAATACTGTGTGCAGTTCTGGGCCCTGCAATTTAAGAAGGATATGAAGGTCCTTTAACATGTTCAGAGGAGGGCAACAAAGCTGATGACAGGGCTGGTCTTATGAGGAGCAGCTAAGGACGTTGGCTTGCCTAGTGTGGAGAAAAGGAGGCTGAGGGGCAACCTCCTCCTGCTCCCTACAGCTTCCTTGAGGAGGGGACATGGAGAGGGAGGTGCTGAGCTCTTCTCCTGGGTATCCAGTGACAGGACATGTGGGAATGGTTCAAAGCTGCACGAGGGGAGGTTTAGACTGGACATTAGGAAGCAGTTCTCTACCGAGAGGATGGTCAAACCCCGGAAGAGGCTTCCTAGAGAGGTGGTCGATGCCCCAAGCCCGTCAGTGTTTAAGAGGTATTTGGACAACACCCTTAATAACATGCTTTAACTTTTGGTCAGCCCTGAATTGGTCAGGCGGTTGGACTAGATGATTGTTGTACATCCCTTCCAACTGCAATAGTTCTATTCTATTCTATTCTATTCTATTCTATGTCCAAAGAAGGGCAACAAAGCTGGTGAGGGGTCTGGAGCACAAGTCTTATGAGGAGTGGCTCAGGGAACTGCGGTGGTTTAGCATGGAGAAAAGCAGGCTGAGGGGAGGGAGACCTTATTGCCCTCTACAACTACCTGAAAGGAGGTTATAGTGAGGTGGGTGTTGGTCTCTTCTCCCAGGTAATGGGCAATAGGACGAGAGGAAATGGCCTAAAATTTCTTCACCAAAGGGGTTGTCAAGCATTGGAACAGGCTGCCCAAGTATGTGGTTGAGTCCCCATCCCAGCAGGTATTTAAAAGACAGTAGATGTGGTGCTCAGGGGCATGGTTTAGTGGTGGACTTGGCAGTGCTATGTTCACGGTTTGACTCAATGTTCTTCAAGGTCTTTTCCAACCTAAATGATTCTGATTCTATTCTATCTTTAAACAGTTGCATATAGTAATTTTCATAAAAGAAATGTTACTTGTTTGTTTCTTGTTCAGAATGAAATGTTTCCATTTGTTTTACTTTCTTTTTTCATTCTGCTTTGATACAGAGCTGGCAAACATGTTAATGCAAATTCACAAAACATGACACATAATGCAGTCATCTTGAAATTACGCAAGCATGGATCAGACTAGACACATGACCAAGTTACAGAAACACTATGGCTAAAGAAGACGGGTTTTACTATTTCTTTTTCTGATTCTCTTCCCCCCTCCCACTGAGGGAGGGGGGGAAGTGAGAGAGCGGCTGTGTGGTGTTCAGCTGCCTGCTGGGTTAAACCACAACACTGTTAAATTATAAGAATGTGTGTGATATTTCTATAGTCTTCATCCATACCTGTGAAGCAATTAATGCTGTTGCACTTTTAAATAAATTCAAGAAATTACAGATAACCATAAATGGAGACTACTAAGAAACATATTTTCCATTCTAGCTACACTGATATTCACCAGTACAGAAGGAACATCACACTGCTTAATTAACCTGAAAAACCCTGGACAAAATACAAGATTGCTCTGAAAAGTCACTATGTTAAAGAAGAGCAACTGGGTGTTAAACCTAGGTAGACTCATATCCGGTAGAAGATAATATGAATAGATTGAAGTCAGAGAGCAGTGCAAAAGAACCAGTAATAATGGAGATGATACATCCCCTTTATGTAGCCTGCATGACATTAAAAAAAAGTCTCAGATCTCCAAGAACAAATCTGAATTACGAATTTTTATGCAGCAGTGTCTACATATTTTTTTTTGCATATCTTCTTCAGCAGTATTTTCTTATGATACACTGTGTATTAAGTTTCGAGAACTCGCAGACCACTTACGCTATCTGTGCGACTTTTAAATGAAGTATTAATAGCCATGGGAACAAGATGAGTGTAAAGAATTATAGCTCATTTGCATGATTGCATCTCCGATGCACTGGCTTTTGCTAGCATTGCAGTTGTGGCCATGCACAATATGATTACTTTGTAATTGTGGGCAATAGAGATTTTGGATGTTTTCTGAGGAAGCTGCATTAGCTTCACATAGTAACATTGATTTAAAACATTTCTCCCAGTGTTGGCAACAGTGGCCTCTGCAGAGAGCAGTTTAGTTTTGAATGCTTGATACTTTCATCACACTAGAGATCAACAGTGAGCCAAGCAGGCCTGTCAGGTTCATCTTACAACTTCAACAGGGGCTGAATTTGCTGAATATTCTGGAACATAGCGATTTAATAAATTTTCTGTTGTCAAAGTAAAGACAAGGTCATTCTAATTACTAGTCCATTTCTTTTCTGAATCTGAAGTAGACTTCAAGTAACTGTAAAATTCATGGTTCACATATTAGCATTAGTTTTCAGTTGTTAAAAAGAAACAAAAGAGCCAATTCAATAGCCCATAAATTACAATGCATTTGCAGACAATAATTCAGGTGTCACCAGCTGGCAGTACTCACACTGACCATAAACTAGGGATCAGGGCTTGTGAGTACCCATTCTTCTCCATGTGAAAAACCCTTATTTAACTCTGAATGCAATATCGCGTGGTTGAGAAGCACATAAAGTCAGAAATACAGTAGTGAATTCACTTGTGTAAATTTGCATGGTATTTCGCAAACTTAAAATCAGATACGTTCCTTGCCTTCCAGATTCTACGCTTTTGGGCCTACTTCACTAAAACCTTTTTCTAAAATTTGAGTTAGAACATCTCACATGGCTATGCTGGAAGGATTTGATGTGAAAGACAGAGAGAGACTTTTTTTACACCTTTTTATTGGAGCTGCAAGAGGCATTAACAGTCAAACAAAGGCCAAGACAGTGAACTGCAGATTTAGATACTGAAGGATATTAAAATGCTGCCAAAGATCTGGTACTATACAAAAGAGAATAAGCAAAGAAATATTTAAGGCGTGGACATGTAACAAATGATGTAAGAAGAAATAAGAAGAAAAACCTCTTTTTTCTCCTGAGGAGCAAATTCCTCTTAAGTTCATCTCGTAATTTACATTTCTGTCCATCTTAGTCCATAAATAGGGTGAAACTGTACTCACCTTGTATATCTCCCTTTAGTTAACTTCAGACATTACAGTAATATATATATGTCTACATGTGAGCTGCTCATTTTATGCTCCCTTTAGTGATCACTGAGAAGCGCTGGCGCTCTTACAGTAATTAATCTGATTTTAGGGTGAGATGAACAGAACCCATGTGCTTCCACTGATTCTTAAGCAAATGCAGAAGACAAGAACAGACATAGATTTCTGTACAGCAGGTTTTTTTTAAGACAAGGTCCTCTCTATGAATAATTTTTAATCATTTTTATGTATCATACATGTTCCAAAAAAAAATTAGTACAGAATGAAGAAAATCAGATTTTTTTTTTCCAAGGTACTTAGTAAGTCTATGTTAAGTCACCTTCGTTTGATAAAATTAATTCTATGCAATGTCTGGCACTTCTGGACCACTAAAAATCTAGCAAGTAACATCCTTATTGTAAAACATTACTGTACACACACATTCAGTATTAATACAAGTGAGGACATAGGCCACTTAGTTAAAAAACTTGCTTCAGAAATTATTTAGAATTTGGAACAGTAGTACGTTAGTATGTACAACTGTTTGTGCATTTAAGGTGTTTGAAAGCTAGGTCATAGTAAGGCTGTGGGGAAGTAATGTCTGCTGGGAAGTGAATGTCAAGAAAAACCAAAGAGCTACAAAAATCTAAAGTTTCAACATCTTCCAAGATGAGGAAACAAACATAAGACAGTAAATGTGATTTTTTTTTTTTCCATTAGCAGAAGACCTCAGGCTTTGTATTGACCTGACAGTGCAGGTTCTCAGAACTTGTCTGGGCATGTCTCAGCCTGAGTTGGTTTTAGCTTGCTTTAACAGTTGTCTAGTGGTCCAATGACTATGGAATGATGTGCTTTATCTTAAACTCGGTCAATACCACATATGGTAGTGGTCTGACAAACTGAGGCAGTCAGTTCGTACAAAATTATAGCCATTTCTGTCAACTGAGGATGGGAAGGCCGCAGGGCAACTCTCAGACTTGAGCTGGGAGCCAAGAGAAGGAAGCAGATTGTGTTAAGAAAACCTATAAAAATAAACAGTCAGGTTACAAGATGGGAAGAAGAATAAACAGGGACATTGTGCTCCTCCTGGCAAAAAGAAACCTCCCAGTGGGAACATTACCCTGAGGAAAGACCTCATGATGCTGACATCTTGTAAGCCCCTCTTGCATTCTCCTTGAGAGGGGCAGATAGGAGTTGGATCCCTTAGGATCCAACGGAACATTTGAAAGGTGACCATAACACAAAATAAAAAGGTAGAGACTAGGAAGGTTTTACCTGCATGGTAAAAGAGAGGCTTTTCTCTAGGAGATAACTTGGACTGTTGGACTGTTAAAACACTAATCAGGCTGCAAGTTAAAACATTAATCAGGCTGCAAGTCAATTCTTGGTCATATATATGGTGCATTCTCTTTTGCCCATAAACAAGATTTTGAGTGCAACACAGACAAAGCTACAAAGCCTGTGATCTTAGGAGATCCATGGGTAACATGACCTTGCAAAGCCAAGTTTACTTTGCAAAGCCTAGTTTTGTGGAATACATCCTGAACATCTATTAAAATAAAAAGATACCTTCATTATTAACCATTCCTGTATTGCTGTTTATCTATTAGAAAACATTCAAATTATACTAGTTTTTGTCTACAAATGGAAGTATACACATTGCCTTAGTATTGCCTCAGTCTCTCCTTCTACAATAGGGAAGAGTCTTGGTTTGGGTAGGCTGGAAACTTGCTTTTATGTGAAGTACATGTTTCAAGAAGTCAGGAAGGAAGGCTAGAACTGTATAGTATTTGTTAAGTGACAGCTTTGACTCACAAGTCTGTAATGGAATCTCCTCCTACGTTAAGGAAAGCAATATGCCAATGACTAGTTCTTACACTCCATTAAAAACTTGTGCTCAGAAAGAATATAAAAACACTCCTTAATCAGTGAAGAGTATTAGAATTCATAAGAGGATTGCTCTCTTTTTTAATTACATTAAGATAATCTCTTTTTAAATTACATTTAACTTTGCCTGACAGATTCATGCATTAGAAATATAAAATAATGCACTTAAAGAACATTCAAATTTACTTTGAGAATATGGCTGCAAAATGATGCTACAAAAATTGAAATCCTGAGGTATCTAGCATCAAGTTACAGGAGCTTAATTATAGTACTTACTCTTTCCTAGTCCACTATGAAGATTTTTGTTAACATGATGACCGAAGTGGCAAAAATTCGGAATTTCCAGTGTTTAGACTAGTCAAACACTCTGAGCATAAGTGGTCTAGAAACATAACCAGTTCCGCATGACCATCTACCAAAACCAAGATACACACACTTCATGATTCCTCTAAACTGTGTATGCTTCCTTCTTTTTTAGCAAGGAATGGAGTATGTTACTGTTTTCTTGGGAGTGTGTTTTTGAACATCTCCAACTGTACAAACACACACAGGCACTTGCATGCATGAGTGCTTGCCTTCTTTTATACGAGCAGAATACTTGCTAGAATTGCAGAGATGAAAGCAGGTCAGCGATCTGAGAAGACAGGGCCCTTACATGCTTCGCAAGGCAGACGTCAGAAATAAATCACCTGAATGCTAAATTACCCAGCTGGAGGCCTCTCAAGGGTCCAGATGTATTTGTGTACAGACACCCAAGCACTCCAGAGCAAGCATTTTTTTCCCCTGCAACTTGTTTTTGTCCTAAAATTATTTGACATCGCTAATTCTTCCCCCCCCCCCCCCCCCCCTCTACACAGCTTGGTCTTTAGCGCCGTTTTACCTTTGGATTAGAAACCCCACTGCTCAGGAACACACCAGACTGAATAAATAAGCGTGGAAAAGCACGTAAGGCACACACTGGTGTCCAGCCGTGCCGTGGGAAGCAGTAAGTGTGCAGCGATGGACGAGCCGGTGAAGGGCAGAGATGGCTGAAAGCCACGGAAACCCACGGCCGGGAAAGCCCAAGGCAGAA